>NW_015163689.1:30302-30444 GCF_001447785.1 Gekko japonicus | reverse complement strand
AGCATCACGGATGTTGGGGGAGCAGGATGGGCCAGGTCCTTGAAGGGACAGGCGTCCTGTGGAACTTGCTTCCAAGAGATATTCTGTGGTTTAATTGTCTTTTGGGCTCTAACTCCCACCTCCCACCTGCTCTCCCAATATT
>NW_015163689.1:0-29906 GCF_001447785.1 Gekko japonicus | reverse complement strand
GGGATCAGGCAAATAAGGCAATAATGATTCCAAGTTTCAGTCAGTTGTCTTCTTTGCTTGGAAGGAATGTGGCAACTTGCAAGTGCCCTGGGCACTTTTCACACATGCTAAATAATGCAGTTTCAATCCACTTCAGCAACCATTTGTGAGTTGGGGTCTTGCGGGATCAGGCAAATAAGGCAATAATGATTCCAAGTTTCAGTCAGTTGTCTTCTTTGCTTGGAAGGAATGTGGCAACTTGCAAGTGCCCTGGGCACTTTTCACACATGCTAAATAATGCAGTTTCAATCCACCAGCAACCATTTGTGAGTGGATGTTGCCATTTCACACAGTAAAATCCAGTCGCAAAGCGGATTGAAAGTGAATTGAAAGTAAGGAGACAGAAAGAAGAGGAATGGGGTTATTTTTCTGGCAGCAGGCATCTGTCCTCCCTAGCCTGAATCTGACCACTTGTTGGCTTTGGTGGTTATTTGATGGGTCTTTGACCGTATTAAACATTTGATGATTGATGACCACTTGTTGACTCAATTCTTGCTTGGCTATTCTCGTAATGCCTGTCATTTCTCTAGAAATTAAAAAAGACATAATTTTTCACCTTACATAAACAGAAGCGCATCTGTACAACCCACCATGAAATCTGGGGTGGGGGGATTTATATGGTACAGATTATTTGTTCATAATTCTTAATTTGGAATCAATTTTATTATGTTTCCATAAATGCACTGCCAACAAACAGAATGAGCATTTGGAAATCACATTCCTTTTGGATGAGTCTAATAAATTGACTCATCTGCCTTTGAGGATTTCAGCAAAGCAAAACAGAAGAAAACCTGCCATTTTAAGTGTCACATAATTTTCAAAATATGCTCAAGTTCCATTTATATCCAGAGAAAGCCTTCCTAGCACACAATTTATTTTAATGAGTAAGAAACTCATGCTGTACCTTTTTAATATGTCATCCCTAATGAACGAACATAAACACATGGTATCTCATTTACTGTATCAGAAAAGGAAGCATAAGGCCGGAATATCGCAAAACGAGGTATCCTCTGAATAACTCAATGACTAATTATTTTTATGGCCTTCAAATCATGTGATATGTAAAACAATAACTAGTAAAGAAGAAATAGATTATTTTTTTTTTAACAGGCACTTCATCTACTAAATGACCAGAACGCTAACTCTTGATGCACTTTTATATATAATAATAGCATCATGAATTTTGGTGATAAAATCCAAAGGGTCCTAACAAAGAGTTTGGGGTTGCTGCCTACCAACTGACTTGCTAGCAAAATCATGACCTAATTCTGTGCAGGCACATCACAGCTTTACACTGTTGGCTTGGGCATAGATAAAGGCTTTCACTGCACATTGGTAGCTTCACCCTGTTGACCACACAAAGAACAAATTCTCTTCTTTATTTCAAAATGAGGGCAAACAGCATCTGTTCCTCAAAGCAGAGAGTCATCCTGCCTTGCACAGCAGCCATTTAGTGATTGGCTTCAGCCCCTCCCCGTAACAACCATTTTTTGGTGGCATCATCAACCCTTTCTCAAAACTCCAAAAGTGCTGCAGGCTCAAGAACACTGGAGACCCCTGAAGGAGAGAATGGAAGCAAACCAAATCAATTCAGCCCTTTCAAATACTATGACTATTTCCAAAAATCAATTCATGAGTACACCCAGCTGTGGTGTTGCATAAAGAACAGAATATTCTTCTTGATGGCTTTCCACATCACCTGTACAAAATCTTCCAAATTTTTGTTGTGTAGATTGCACGCAAGTGCACTTATGCACGTGCATGAGTGCACATGCGTGCACATGCATTTTGAACATTTTCCAGGCAGTGTGCTCCGTGGCTGAGGCACTGCGGTAATGTGGATGCTTCACAATGGGATGTCTGCGTGGGTAACCCACAGCTGGGTGTGCTATCTGGATTATATGCCCTGTAACACTTTAAACTGGTACAATTAGAGGCAGCACCATATCACACCAAGCTACCAGTGTGACCACAGCCAAAGACTCCAAGGTAATGGGAAGCAGCAATCAGCAGTGGATGATGCTTCTTTCCATGCTCTGAGTTGCTCCTGCTCATTTCTGCAGAACATCATGCAGCTGAAGGTGCAAAGGCCAGCCAAGCCACTTTTCCCGATCGATTAACAACCCTATTCTTTATTTATTTGGAAGCCAGGACCATTGAAATAGAAAAGACTTCCAAGAGATCATAATACAATTGGGATGTAAACTTGTCAGAACAATGGCTGCATCCACACAGGTGTTCAGCTCTTCATCACCTCCCAAAAAGCAGTCTTCCCCCCTACCAAGCCTTTCCATGATGTCATTATACAACTGTGTACCTTGCCTCACTGTGTCCCCCCCCCAAAAAAAACCTTCCAGAAAGATCACTCTCAAAGTGGATTTGATCATCGTGTGGATGGGAAGGTGCAGATTTTCAGACCTCCCAGTCCACATCAGCACCAGTTCCCCTCAGTAGCCCTTTTCACCCAATCATTTACTCCCCCCACCCCACCACTGGTGGACAGCACTACTACTTTAACATTTTTATTTTAAAAAGCCAGAAAAAAGTCCTTTGATGGTGCATGGGATGGGAATCTGGTGGGAACAAGAGAACACCAAGGAAATACTCTAGAGAATATTTCAGTATGGATGCTTGCTTTGCCACTTTGTGGGTGAATGTGCCTGCATTTGCAACAAATAAATAAGTGCACAATGAAGAATCATGCCTGTGTGAAAGCAGCCCTTATGTGTGTGCCATGGCCCATGGCAGCTGTTCCACAAAGTGAGTCACTTGCATGATTTGCTGCATGGATTGCTTTCTTTGACCTGTTGAGATGGAAGTTTGGCAGCTGCATGGAGACAAGACACATGGAGGTATATATAACTCATAAGGCAAGCCACTTCAGTCTGTTGTCTCACCTCATGAAGTAGCAGTCACAAACTGGAATTTTGAGCATCATCCAGTGCACCAGTCCTATTGTGTAAAGAGAACCACAGTGAATGTGATTCTGAGGGACAGGAATGACTTTTGACATTAATTCAACAGGATTTGCAGCATTTCCTAAGGCCAAGGCTCTCAAAGTAATCCTCCCCAGGAGCAACAACCACTCTGTAAAGAGCTGTAAGGAAATTCTAGGTGAGTTTCTAGTGCTTTGGAACTGCAGGAGTTTTTGATTCCCTAAATCTATTTCCAGGCTGAGGTATTTCAGGTATTCTCTCAGTAGCCCTTACCTCTTTTAGTGTACACCAGTTTGGGGTAGTGGTTAAGTGTGTGGACTCTAATCTGGGGAAACCGGGTTTGATTCCCCACTCCTCCACTTGCACCTGGCTGGATGACCTTGGGCAAGCCGTAGTTCTGATAAGAGCTGACCTTGAAAAAGAGCAGTTTCTGTCAGAGCTCTCTCAGCCCCACCTACCTCACAGGGTGTCTGTTGTGGGGAGGGGAAGGGAAAGGAGTTTGTAAGCCACTCTGAGACACCTTTGGGTAGTGAAGGGCGGGGTATAAACCCAATCTCTTCCTCTTCTTCTCTTCTTCTTTTAAAAGATCTGGTTTTCTGATTCTGAATGCAATTGCAGCATCTGTGTGTACTTGCAAAGTGTTATTAATGCACCTGATGTGAGAAAAGATCCAGCAGGCAGAGGGTGATGTGTTTGGAGACGCCCCAGATTTCTTTCCTGGTTGTACAGCTATTGTATGTTGTTAAAGGATGAGACTGATATTTGATTTATGTTTGCTGCTGCACACACACACAAATGGACTGTGCGCACACACACCCATAGGCTCATATAGCTGTACAAATCACCTGTTGTGACACTACAAATAGAAGGTGCCTGCACAAAGCCTTACATGTGAATAGGTTTTCAGCTACACTGCCAGCCTGGTGAAGGAAAGCACACATCTCCATATTGTCAGCAGAAACAACAACTTAAGGAGAAGCAGGCCCCATTGCTAAGGTGTTGAAAGACACGTATCCCACATCTCTGCTTTATTCCTGAATGGCATTTCCTGTTAGATGGACCCTTTGATGACCTGGGAATGGCCAAGCTTCATCTGCACATCAAGGAGGTCCCTTGACGCCAAGTTTCACTCTTGCCCAGATGCCCTACTTTGAGTTAGATCTTAAGTTACAATATTGCCCAACCCTCTAGGTTGCCACCCCTCACTGCACACAACCAATAGGATCAGTTTTGGGATGGACTAACAGGTAGGTGGGTCCACAGGTTGTCATAGTTGCCACCCACCCAAAGATCCACCTATAAAAGATAAGGACCAGTTGCCTGGACCTTTGCTAGCCGCCATCCCCGCAACACCCCCTGTCTGCTTTAACTCCCCTTTTGTCCAGCTTCCTATACCCAAACCCTTGCCTCTACTGCACACACAAGCTGGCTGGTTCTAGCTGTGTGTTAAACTTCCCTAGAATTCTTTTCTCCCCATCCATTCTTCATTGGAACTGACAAGCTTCAGGACAGATAAGTATCTCCCATCATCACCCTACCTGCTAATGCAAAAGTGACTATTTTTAATTCTGTATTTCCAAGGAACTTGATTGAAGGTGTGAGTGTATCAGTATTGTTTGTATGTGATTTATATTCTTAAGTAAAAGACTGTTATTTTGAACAACACCAGCCTTGACTCCTTCTACTGGTAACCCCTGGTGGGAGCTGGACCTTGGTATAGCTGGCAAGCACCCAGATTAAAATTTGCCAACTGCTGTAGATAAAGCAGTTCGACTAACAATGTCCTGTTATTTGGTACTTTTTTGCATAGGTAGAGCCTTGCTTTTTGTTAAATTACATGCACTAATAAAATGAAATGAAATAAAAATGTTTACAGTAAAGGCAGGAATGTTCTGACTGTAAAGAAGAAATTAGGCAATTGAGGGGTTGATTTCAGCAACTCTCAGCATAAAAGCTGCTGGTTTAAACTATATCAGAACAAGGAGATCTTTGCTAATGGAAGATTGCAACCTTAAACCTATGTTCTAGAATGGAATGAAAGTCATTTCTGAGTGCTAGATTCAAGCCCAGTGGCATCTTAGACACCAGCAAGATTTTCGGGGTATAAGCTTTCCAGAGTCAAAGCTCCCTGAAAATCTTGTTGGTCTGGGGGGGGGAGTGACGTTGTTAATGGCAGCCGCATAGCTGGAGAACTCCCGCACCTACCTCCTTCCCAACCGCAAAATATACCGTACTGAGAAGAATTTCATTCAAACAAAACATGGGGGAAAACAGCGGAGCCAAAAACACTCCCTCAGCCAAACTCTCGGAGTCCATGACTAGCTATTTTAACTCAGAAAGATCATCGAGAGCTACAGGCCCACGGACTGGGAACTCACACAAAATGGTGGCCACAACAAACAACGAGCCTAACGAAGAGGCACCTCTTACAAAAAAAAAAGACCTACTGGATTTGAAGATGGACATTCAACAATTTTTCAAAGACTCTATGACCAAACTGCTTCACCCGGTTCATTCAAAACTGGAGGAGCTGGAAGATGACTTAAAAGAAATTTCCACAACAGCGGAAGAAGCCTACATGAATGGCACCAGCCATGCAGGAGGAATTAAAATCGCTGCAAGACTCTGAAAGAAATCTAAAGGAGAAATTGATGCAAATGGAAAACAGATGGAGATTGCAGAATTTAACATTCCACGAGATAGCGGAAGATGCCGAAGGTAACTCAGACTTAGCAATATTCCTCTCCACCTGGCTTGCAAGTGCTTTAAACTTGGAAAATGGCGTCACTCCGGCAATAGCCAAGGCCTATCGTTTAGGCCCTCTGGCCTTGGCAAAACCCAATCATCCTCGGGACATTCTTGTTCAATTCATCTACATGCGCACAAGAGACAAAATACTAAAGGAAGCGCACCGTTCTCAAACCCTAAATATGAATGGCAAGCAAATACAAATTCTTCTGGACCTTCCTCAAGAAACACTGGAGAGAAGAAAACTATTAAAATTCGTCTCAACCAAACTCATTGCAGAACAGATTCGCTTTAGATGGAGTCCAACTTCCAATATAATAGTTCACAAAGACGGCATATCATACAATGCTTCAGATGTTAAAACGGGACTCGCGCTACTATCTGCTCTTCACTTAAAACTTTCTCCAGAGGAAGAAGCTACCTTAAATTGATTAAATGACAATGGAGGGAAGTAAGCAGTGGGGTCCCACTACTATCAGTTTTGGGGCTGGTAGTATTTAATAATAAATGATCTTGAACTGGGGGTGAGCAGTGTAGTGGCCAAGTTTACAGATGACACAAAATTATTCAGGGTGGTGAAAACCCAAGGCTGACTGTGGAGAGCAAAAAGAGGGTCTCCACAAACTGGGTAAGTGGGCAATAATGTGGCAAATAAAGTTCACTATTGGTAACTGTAAGGTGATACCATTGGGACAAAAAAAAAATCCCAGCTAATGGGGTCTGAACTTGCCAAGACTGAGAGGGAAAACGATATTGGCGTCGTAGTGGATAGCTCCATGGAAGTGTCAACCAGTGTGCTGCAGTGGTGAAATAGGGATTATTAGGAAAGGGATTGAAAATAAAACAGACGATATTATAATGCCCCCCATATAGCTCTATGGTGCAGCCTCATTTGGAATACTCTGTACAGTTCTGGTCACCATATCTCAAAAAGGACATCGCAGAGCTGGGAAAAGTACAGAAGCAGGCAACCAAGATAATTAGGGGGTTGGAGCACCTTCCTTATGAGGAAAGGCTGATGGATCTGGGACTGTTCAGTTTAGACAAGAGACAACTAAGTATGGGGTGGACATGATAGAGGTTTATAGAATTATGCATGGCGGGAGGACTTGACAAAACAAACCTTTTCTCCCTCTCCCAAAATACTAGAACTCTAGGGCATCCAGTGAAGCTGATGGGCAGTAGATTCAGGACAGACAAAATTAAATCTTTCTTTACACAGAGAGTAATTAAAATATGGAATTCACTGCCAGAGGATGTAATGATTTAAAGGGGGATTAGATAGATTTATGGAGGATAAGTCTATCAGTGGCTGCTAGTCATTGTGACTGAGGGGGACCTCCACATTTCGGAGGTACTAAAATTCTAAATCACAGAGCCAGGAGTCAACAGCATGGGAAGGCCTCAGCCTCTATGCCCTGTTGTTGGCCCTTGTCAGATCTTGGAAGCTAAGGTCAGCCCCGGTCAGTATTTGGATGAGAGACCTCCAAGGAATACCAGGGTCCTGATGTGCAGGCAGGCAATGACAAACCACCCTTGAACATCTCTTGCCTTGAGAGCCCTGTGTGATCACCATAAGTCAGCTGTTGCTTGACAGCAAAAAAAAGGAAATAAATTGCAAATGAAGGGTCTGAGGCGGTCAGAGAGAGTGGCTTGCCTTAGGCTCCTGAGTCGGTTTGTGGCAGTTTGAACTTGGAACAGCCTGAATCGCAGCTCATTCTTACTAGAATCTGCAAGAATATCTATATATCTAATACTCAAGTTGCCCCCGGAGTGCGGATCGCTAAATCCGCGCTCCGGGGGCACTTGGGGGGAGGGGGAGGTTTGTGCACTCTTGGGCTCTTGCCCTATATTTCTGCCACAAAAATTTTCCATTCGGAGTTGGCTTTTCATTTTTTTTTTTATAAAAGGTGTTTGTAAGGTGTAATAGCCCCTTGTCCTAAATCCTATAACAGTAAGAAGTGGCATCCAGTGTTTCCAACTGTTGCCAGCCAAATGTCTGAGACAGTCACAAGAAAAGAACAAAAGTTATGTCTGTCACCTCTTACTTCTCAGTATCTGGCATTCAGAACTATACTGCATCTCATTTAGCTGTCATGGCCAACAGTTGCTGATAGTGGTATCACTCATCATTCCAAAGGGGCAAGCCATGTTTTAGACTGTTGCAGAAAAAATAAACAGGAGTTTTGTGGCATCTTAAAGATTAAAAGTATTTAAACAAAAATAAAAATCTTGTTAAGTATCAATGGTGCCGTGAGACTCTTCACCCTTCATGAATGTGTGCATTCTCACGTTTTTTTCTTTAAAACAAACCAAACTATCTATTGTATGAAAATGCCTTCAGAGTTACAACAGCTTTGTGGCACGAATTTTATGATAGATTCTTTTAAATCCCACTGGTCTGTATACAGTATCTGAGATTTTGATCTTTATAGGCAGGATATCCGCTCAAAATAAGCACTGACGTTTAAACGTGATATGCTACATCAAATTTGGCCTAACACATGCACAATAATTAATCAAAGGGTTATTCTCCCAAGAAATACTCTAACAATTTCCGCATTTTGTTTGTTCCCTCTCTCAAAGAAAGCACTTAATTAATCGAACAGTTTGGACATTTCTAATACTTTCAGTACCTTTCAATATTGGCCTTAGTTTACCAATAACTGCAGAGAAATAAATACATTTTTGGTTTTGATACCAGGTTTCAGCAGGCAAAATGGATAAACACTTAAGAAGGGTTATTTTTAGTTCCATTTCTATTTATGTAGAAATTATCCCTCCATGATATGCTTTGAAGACAGAACAACAATGTCAGAGGAGTAATTGGTTTGCTTTGGAATAAAAGTATGAAAAACTTCAGACAATAATGGCATCAAAGGGACATAAATAGCAGATTACTCAGGAGAAATATATAGCTTATCAAATGTCTATTTTTTGATTAAGAAAATATGTTTTCCTGTAAGGAATAATTGTTTAGATTTCATGGAAAGTTTCTCTTATTTTATTGATCATTGTCCCCAAAATATAATGTAATATTGTGGCTTCTGTGGGTTTCATTCTTTTCTTAAAAGAGCACACCAAATAACTGAAACATTCTGCTTATAAGCAATAGTGACATCTTTCCTTCACTGCAAGGGGAAGATGCTGGTGAACAGAGATTCTTTTGTCCTGGCCAACTGCACCTATCTAATGCCACTGAAGTCAGTGGACTTAGAAGGATGCAACTCTGCTTAGGACTGCCCAGTAAGTTAAGGAAATGGGCTATATATTGGACAGAATCTGTGACATCATGCATTTTCAATATCTGAATTGTTTATTTTTTTTAATGTTTTCATCTGGCCAACATGGCTCCATAGATCAGCATATATCCTAACATCTAGGGTTGCCAGGTCCCCCAGCCACTGGCAGGGGATGGGGGAGTAGGGTTGCCACATCCAGGTTGGGAAACTCCTGGGAAGACAGGCACCTCAGTGGGGTACAATGGCATAGAGTCCACCCTCCAAAGCATCCATTTTCTCAAGAGGAACTGATCTTTGTAGTCTGGAGATGAGCTGTAATTCCAGGGGATCCCCAGGTCCCACTGAGAGAGTGACATCCCTATGCTGGTGACAGCATAAAAGACATTTGTACTTACAGGCATTTCTGTAATGTACAGGTTACATGCATATGAATGCCATATGTCTCACTAGAACTTGGTCTCCAATTAGAGCTTGTGTCTGTCGGGTTCCACAGCCAACAATGCAGTACACGCTTATCAGAAAGGTTATACTTTATTGAAGAGCTATAGATGCATTAACAAAGTCACTGTTAAGAATGGCGTCACCCCTACAAGCATAATGGGATATAGGGCATTTGTATGCACACACCCCTTCCATAGGCCAATTAGCCACATTCCCGCACGCGGGAGAAGGCGCCCCAGACCGTTAGAGCTGAAGCTGGGAACCGATAGCGCTCCCACGGTTTTCCCCTCAGTGCCAGACACTACACCACCTGCACATCTTAGAGATAACAGCGTTACAGCAGACAGGGGTCATTTCCTGCAGGAGCGCACAGGAGTGGAGCTCCGGCAGTAAAGAGCCCAGGGGTCTGACAGCAGAGAAGAAGCACAGAAGGAATGCAGCAGTAATTAGTACACAGACCAGGGAAGCCGATGGCCTCCTGAACTATCATGGCAGCATTGCTGACAGTGTCCACGTGGCAGTTTAAAAATCATGGAAGAAATATCACCTGTCAAAAAGCGATTCACTTAGTAGAACAAGCTTTTATTTGTTACTAAGTAAGGACAAAATTCGTTCTGACGTTTTTCACAATATTATTTCTTGCTATACAGTCCCAAACAATTCACTTCAACCATTAGGGAATAATTATGATTTGAGGGACTGGGTGTACAGTAGGGATGCCTTAATTGAAAACTCATTAACCGTCCAAATGAAATCTGTTCTGTGGTATAACAGAGCCATAAAGAAAGACCATGTAAGGGCTTCATATTTGGCAGACATCACTGCAGGCAATCTTAGGATAGCATTCACGGCACTACACTTTCAGGCTATGCTAACAGAACTACTCAGAAGATCTTTTTCATTAACTTATGGTCTGCCCATTGTGCTCAGAATTCAGAAGTCAATTTTTGACTAGGATAACAGATCAACTGTACCATTTTTCTGACATTGCTAAATTAATATTTTTGCTGTGAGATGTGGACTCCTTTGTTTCCAACAAGGTGGCACTTTCTGCATTAGCAGCTAGGAAAGTTGTTCTTCTGAATTAGATGCTTTGCCTTTGCTAGAAATGCATATTTTGATTGTATTTTCTCCTTACTTAAAAATGGGAACTGTACTATAAATAAACCAATCAAATCCTCTGAAATAACAACAACAACAGAGATGGTACATCACCAAAGCACCAATAGTAAAAACTTGTAAGACATATAGCCTGGACACTCTGTAAACTTTTGTTGTTGTTCAGTCACACAGTTGAGTCTGACTCTTTGCGACCCCATGGACCACATCACGCCAGGCCCTCCTGTCTTCCACTGTCCTACAGAGTTTGCTCAATGTCATGTTTGTTGCATCAATAACACTGTCTAAGTGTTGTGTACGCAGAGAGTCACTAGGGAGCCAGCGCCTTAGTCCGATCTTGGTCCTGAATAACAAAGGGACCAAGGATCCTAGGAACACCAATAGGATCCCTAGGGGAAAATTCAAACGCACCAGTAGGAAGGGAGGAGCGGACTAGGGATTGGTTGGGGACAAAATAAATACTGTACCTCGCAGGCTAGTTTGTTGTGTGTACGTGTGCCAATAAACTATGCTGAATCACTGAGATTTCCTGCAACAAACCCACTACACAACACTAACCATCTCATCCTCTGCTGTCCCCGTCTTCTTTTACCTTCAGTCTTTCCCAGCATCAGGGCCTTCTCCAGTGAGTGCTCCCTTCTCATTTGGTGGCCAAAGTATTTGAGCTTCAGCTTCAGTATCTGGCCTTCCAGGGAACAGTCAGGGTTGATTTCTTTTAGGATTGACTGATTTGATCTTCTTGCAGTCCAAGGGACTCTCAAAAGTTTTCTCCAGCACCATAATTCGAAAGCATCTATTCTTCGGCGCTCGGCCTTCCTTAGGGTCCAACTCTCACAGCAATACATTACTACTGGGAATACCATTGCTTTGACCATGCAGACTTTTGTTGGCAGGGTGATGTCTCTACTTTTTATCATGCTTTCTAGGTTTGCCATAGCTTTCCTCCCAAGGAGCAGGCATCTTTTAATTTCATGGCTGCAGTCACCGTCTGCAGTGATCTTGGATCCCAGGAACGTGAATTCTGTCACTGCTTCCATGACTTCCCCTTCTATTTGCCAAGGATTTTTTTTAATTTATGCAATTTTATTGAACAAATAGTAGCTGGACATAATACAAATACAATGCACAATAAGTACATAGCTTTCTTAACTTACAGTTGGGTTTGAGAAACTTGTAGAGCTATACTGTTAAAATTATAATATATAAGAAATATACATCAACCTTACAGATGGAGCAGATCTATAGGATAGACGTTTTTTGGCACTTGATCTGCTTTTATCATATAATCCAGTAGTGGATACCAAATTGCTAGAAAACAATCTTTTTGCTTCACATTGTCAATTTGGACATTCTTATATGCTATCTTTTCCATAACATAGAACTGCCAGATCTTACCACAGAGTAATTGTAGGAGGCAGATTATTTTTCCATTTAATAGCAATTGAGGCTCTGGCTGCAGCCAACAAGAAGTTCACAATTCACAATTCACTTGAACTTCACAATTCACAATTTCCCCATAAAGATAGTAACAATAATTCTGGTTATTTGCCAAGGATTGATGGGGCTGTAGTAGCTCTTACTTCAGATAACTGAATACATTTCATTGCTGCCATAAGTATGATCAGCATTAATCACATATTCCTTCATTTCTTCTGGGGAGCACAAAAGGGTGCACAAATGGGTTCCTAGGGAGTTTTCTATCAAAGCAGTAATCATACCAGATCTACTTAACTTCTATTTTGAATATTTATTTGAGGGATGAGATTCAAAAATATCTGAAATACTACCTGAAATGTTGCCCATATTTATTTTAAAACCAACATTCTAAAACTTTTTAAAAGAAGTAATCAGAGAGAGAGAGAGGTTACATTTATTCTCAAATGAACAACCTAACTCTAATGTCAGTTGCCACAAACAAGTGGCACTGGGGTGAGTTCAGGGGTCATTTCGTAGAAAAAGAGCTAGGGGAACTCATTAGCATAACTCATTAGCATATGCCACACCCCCTGACATCAGGGGCCCGGCAGTGGACCTGTAAGGCCGGTGGGAGTGCGAGGAAGCCCCCCCCCTGGTCCCAGGCGGGCAGGGGTGAGGAGAGGCGGGGAGGAAGCAACTTACCCTCCCTCTTCTCCTGCCTCCTCCTGGCTGAATGAGGGCCGGAAGCAGGGCGGCCAAAAGCAGGGGGCGGGGCTTCGTCATGTGCCCCGCCCCCCTGCACCTCACCCGGGGGAACTGCGTTCCCCCGCGTTCCCCCCCGAAATGACCTCTGGGTGAGTTCACCCTGGCTCCAAACTTGGCCAGTGCTACTGCTGGCTTCAGACCTGCTGCCTTAGTTATAGGGCCTTAGCACTCTAAACTAGCCAGGTCTGCTGAGATTAAAAATAATAATGATAAAAACTAAAAATTCCACCTTGAGACTCAGTAAGAAAGGCAAATTATAAAGGATGTGTTGAAAGACACTTTTATTGTTGGCCTTTCATGGGTTCTGCAAAAATTATCCTCTTCTGGCTTTTTGGGGTCTATTTTTAAGCTGGCTATCTCAATTATTTCCTGCAGTGGGTATTGGGTAGTAAAATCCCTTGAGCTTCCAATACATTAGGAACAAATGTTTCAAGCAACCAAATAAAAGGCATTTTATTTCCCAGAGTAAATAACCCTCTGAATACCAATTGTTGGGGGGCGACCACAGGGAGAAGCTTCAGTTTGCTCTCTGTAGGCTTTCCAGACATGTCTGGTTGGCCACTGTTTGAAACAGAATATGCTACACTTGTGGACCACTGATCCTCAAGTTCTTATGCATGGGTTAGGAGTAGAATAACAGTATGCTTCCCCCCTCTCCCAGATAGCATTACTTACTATCCGAAAAATGCTGCAATGTTCAGATAAGAACATGTTCCTAGGCTCTGATTGCATGAGTTACTACCCAGATAAAATCCGGGAGTCAAACACATGATCTGAGCATATGTGCATTTGATGTGGCCCTATCTGAAGGTTTCTGCATCAAAAACTGACGGCATCAGGTCAAGCTGGGCAAGCCCAGGATAGGAAGAAGGTTGTGAACATCAAGCAGCAATCCAGCCTAGATCATAAGAACATAAGAACATAAGAGAAGCTTCAGTTTGCTCTCTGTAGGCTTTCCAGACATGTCTGGTTGGCCACTGTTTGAAACAGAATATGCTACACTTGTGGACCACTGATCCTCAAGTTCTTATGCATGGGTTAGGAGTAGAATAACAGCATCCTTCCCCCCTCTCCCAGATAGCATTACTTCCAAAAATTGCTGCAGTGTTCAGATAAGAACATGTTCCTAGGAGTCAAGCACATGATCTGGGCGTATGTGCATTTGATGAGGCCCTAACTGACTGCATCAGGTCAAGCTGGGCAAGCCCAGGACAGGAGGAAGGTTGTTAGCATTTTAATAGCGCTTCGGTTTTGAGCATCAAGCAGCAATCCAGCCTAGATCCTAACCCTTTTCCAAATTCTTATGGAGTACCATTTAAATATCCAAGTAAACCTCCCAAAACCTAACCGTTTCCAAATTCCTAAGGAGTACGATTTAAATATCCAAGTAAACCTCCCAAAATTTATCATTGGTCTTGGAACCTTGGCATTTGAACCTTGTCAAAAGTTGTTAGTAATAATGATAATTTATAATGTGCATAATGCAAAGTTGTTTAATATAAACTAAAAGAAGACACTGTCCAGCAGCCTCGCAGTTTAAAAGAGAACGATATTAGGGTGACGTGAACGTGCGTAGATTCAAAGTGCACTGAAATATGGAGTGGCACACTGTGGATATATGTGGTTCTCATTTCTTTCTTCAAAAAATCAGTACGGTTTAAATCCCACTGCCCAGCTCTGAGATTCCAGCTGAAGGATTCCAATCTCCTCCTCCTTCTGATCCTTCCAAAAAAGCTGATTGGTCAGCATTAGGTGAGAGAGATACAAAACAGCTGATCTTGAGGGAAAGGGGGTTTTCTTTGCCTTTTGGTCTTTGTCTGAAATCTAAGGTCTGGATCAGGGTTTGGCTTCTGAGGGAAGAGACTTTGGGAGTCAGTGATTTCTGAGAGGCAATAGTCAGAAAAGTACTTCTACAGACCCCATTGTCTTAGATCTATTAGAACTACTCTGAGGGAGAATTTACATTTTCAGTCAAGAAAGATACAGAACAGCTTTATACAGACAATGGATACTGGAGGAGGAATTGGCAGAAGGTCTGGGTAGTTAGAGAGAACTCCCATACAAGGCAAATAGTAAAAGGAGTTATTTCTTCTTATGGACAAGAATAACTTCCTGCCAGTGAAAGGGGTTGGGAAGAGATCCCTAGTCTTTGATAAAGGGGACAAGATTAGACACCTCAGGAGTTAGTGAAAAACTGTAATATCTAAAGGGAAAAGCTAGAACTCTGAAGGGAGAAATCTATAAATTATTAAGAACCTGTGTTTTATGCTGAAATATACTAAACAAGGTACTTCTCAAAGAGAGAAAACCTTGAAAGCAAACTACAAATACACCCTCTTGTATGATTCAAGAATTCAAATCTGTATATAGTATGAAGTTTTACCTCAGCCTTTCTAAACTTTGACAATCTCCTATTATATATATTCCATGCCTTTTCAGTGAAATATGATTTCTGTTTTGAATATTTTTTTTGGCTCAAATGCCATTTCAATAAGGGTTTGAATATAAGACATATCTGTAACAGGGTGGGGCAGTTAAAGCTTATAAAATAAAGAAGAAATACATGCTACTGAAGGGTGGCTCAGTCACAGAGGGGAAGTCATTTTGTGTGTGTGTGTGTGACAATCTGCTTGGAAGTGGGGAAGCATCAGGGGTCTGTCATAGCAGGTTTTGGAAATAACCTACTGAGGACAGGGGAAAGAATGACTAAGCATAATTAGAGCATGGCACTGTGTAGATGCTCCACAAAAAGGTGCCCCAGCTTGGAAGGCAAAGCAGAGAAAAACTTTTGTGGAAGCTGCCACAGATTTTTAAAAGCAGTGACCTCTGTTTAGGTACATCAACTTGGTAGGGGATAGTGGATAAATTAATTTGAGAAATAAAGAAGCTTTTTCAGGTTGAATTCTGAACAATATGCTAGAGCTAATGAGATTTTAAAAATGATAGCTGCCTATGGCATATGTTCTAATTATACTGAACAAATAATTATAATTGTCTATTTGCTCATGTTTCTGACTGATATATGAGAAATCATATGCATAACAAAAATTAACATGTCCCCAGATAACCCTCCGGCCCAGAAGCCAGAGTCTTCGCATTTTCCCAGTAATTTACAACCAGTGCAGTTTTGCAGAAATATGCTGAGTTTTCTGCTTACTCTAGCTTTTCTCCATTAGCAAGTCCTTAAATATTTCAAAATGATGTTCCAAAATAGTTGCAATTTTTTTCACGGGAAGAGATTTTATACAGATTACAGAGCTTTAGCAGGTGTAGCCTTTTCTGGCTGTGGATGTGTAGGGATGTGTAAAATGTACCTCTTCCATTTCTGCAGGTTATGAAGCGCTTAAAGGCACAGAGCCATAAAAGGCGGATAACCAAGACCTCATGAGACAAGTATGTCCAAAGGTCACCACTTCCTGACACTGTTTCCAGTCATTTCCTCTTTGGCTGTTGGCCTGTCCTACTTATTTTCAGTTCCTCTTGAACCCATCATATCATGCCAATTAGCTGGAAAATTTTAAGGCATGAAGCACATAACAGATGCAACAGCCCCAGACTTACTTGGTGCTCATTTGCAGTGGTGCACCCAATTTCTGACCTGAATCAGAGATCCACAAAGTCAGGCCAAAGAGGACACTCTTGACCTGAGCCACAGAGCTAGCCAAAGCTCTGCAAAAGGGGTTTAAATTTCAGGTTGCACAAGGCAGCCCTCAAAGCAATCTCCAACCCCCCTCCACTCGGCAAAGGTATGCATATGAAAAAATTGAAAGTTCCACCAGGTAAAATACCTGCATTTCCATAGCTATTCAGTAGCCACCTGGCGAATTGCTCCTTTGTCTCCAAACCTTTTGTGTGACACCAACACCTATGTGGAAATCTTTTGTCTCAACACCTGTCCTTCCTGCCCCCTCCTTCAGGATACTGAGATAAACTAATCAAACAGTGATTTAATCAGCGATCCTTCCTGATGCTGATCAGAGACCCATTCCCCCCCCCTTTTTTGTCTAAGCCTGGGAACCTATTCAACCCGCCTTGGTAGGACCATCGATGGGGATTAATCCCATCAAATTCTACCCTGGGAGACCACTCCCAGAAATCATATAAAAATAGAGAGCGTGCCCTGTTTTGGTGTGCACTCTGAGAGTGCCTATTTTGAGTACACCCCCAAAGTCTCTTCTTTGGGCCTCATTCTCCGTAGCGTGGAATGCTGGCCATTTGCGCTATCCTCTTCACAGACTTTTGCACAGGTAGTATCCCCCTCATAATTGCTCCTAAACATCACTATCATCACCTCTTTATTTCTTAGTTCTGGATTGTGTGCTTACTTTATTTTTTATTGCTTTAGTGTGATTGTAATCAGGGAAATTCTTTAATAAAAACCATTTGGTTTACTCTTCAAATCTGGAGTCTTCCCACTAAACTGGACCTTGGTATATATAGGTGTACAGTCCCTGGCATCACTCTGGCCTCCTCTGTCTCATAGTTAATTTTCCCCAGCAACGAGGCAGGCCACTGGTGATGGGTTCCAGCTATCTGGGACCAGTGGCATGGTCAGGCAGCTGGGTAGCGGTCCTGGGAGGTTTGTGCCTGAATCCTGCCATCCAACTTTGTCCTTCAGCAGGTGGGCTGGGGTTTGATGTGTACACTGGCTGGCAGATAGGTTGGCTCGTGGATCTGCTGCCCCAAGGTTCTGTCCAAGAGTAACCAATAATGTTGAGACCATTTTTTTGTGTGTGTGCAGTAGTTTAGTTGTTGTTGTTGTTGTTCAGTCGCACAGTCGAGTCCAACTCTTCGCGACCCCATGGACCAGCTCCCGCCAGGCCCTCCTGACTTCCGCCATCCTCTGAAGTTTGCTCAGTTTCATGTTCGGTGCATCTATGACACTGTCTAACCATCTCATCCTTTGCCGTCCTCGTCTTCTTTGACCTTCAGTCTTTCCCAGCATCAGGGTCTTCTCCAGGGAGTGCTCCCTTCTCATTTGGTGGCCAAAGTATTTGAGCTTCAGTTTCATTATCTGGCCTTCCAGGGAACAGTCAGGGTTGATTTCTTTTAGGATTGACTGATTTGATCTTCTTGCAGTCCAAGGGACTCTCAAGAGTCTTCTCCAGCACCATAGTTCAAAAGAATCTATTCTTCGGCGCTCGGCCTTCCTTATAGTCCAACTCTCGCAGCCATACATGACTACTGAAAGACTATTGAAAGAGGTAGTCAATCTTTAAAGGTACAATTGTGGTCTTAGGGTACTGTCTCAGTGATGATCTGGTTCTTATAGATCCACATGGGTCAATGCAGGGGTAATTCATGAGGACAACCAGATGGATTTCACCTAGAGAACTGGTGTTGAGTAGTGATGGGCATGAACTGGGAAAATGTGGTATGGTTCATGGTATGCCAGCTTCATGAACCATGAAACATCACAAATAAACCAGTTTCATTTGTGAGGTTTGTGACATGGTAGAACACCCCTCAGCATGATAGAGACACCAAACTCACAAGGGATATCCGGCTAACCCTCCTCTACCTACATGCCAAGGTTGGTGAGGATTGAATTTATGGGGTTCGAGTTATGGCTCCCCCAAAGTCACAGGGTGTCTGTTGTGAGGAGGGGAAAGGAGTTTGTAAGCTGCTCTGAGACTTTGAGTGAAGGGCAGGGTATAAATCCAATCTCCTCCTCCTCCTCTTTCTGAGTTGTCATCTGACTCTTGCATATATGGTAGATGCCTTACCTCCTTCCACCCTTTGACTGCTAGGTCTGCAAGGCTCAATCACAGATCACATTTTTGGCATCTGACTCCTCCTTTCTAAGCCAGAGGTTTGTCTTGTGTCTGAAGGGAAAACAGCATTACTACAGGACTTCAGTGAAGAACTAGTCAATTACTCTTTTCATTTGATGATACTGCAAGAAGGCTAGCTGTGATGAGGGCCAGGGCCTTTTCTGCGGTGGCCCCTTACTGGTGGAATGAGCTCCCAGATGACATCAGGGACCTGCAGGACCTTCTACAGTTCCGCAAGGCCTGTAAAACGGAGCTCTTCCACCAGGCTTTCGATTAGGGTGCCTCCTTTCAATATCATGGCCCTGGCCCCAACAGCAGCCCTAACTTAACAACTAACAGCCTGGCAAGAACCCAAGGTATGGTGGTAGTTGACCACTTGGATGTTGAGAGAACTCCGCCATCTTTTATTAATATTTGTGTTCCTTAAAACCTAAATTTTATATGTTGTGGTTTTAATCTAACTTCTGTGTTTTAACATATCTTGTTGTTTTAATATTTATATATATTCTGTAAAACCCCCTGAGCCTGCCATGGCGAGGAGGGCGGGATATAAATTAAACAAATAAAATGAATAATAAATAAATAAGAAGCCAGTCCCTTGCAGAAATTAGCATAACAGAAGTGATTTGCCTGCCTAAACAGTTGCAAGGGGATATTTGGAGGCTTCTCTGTAACTATGTGGAAACTTTAAAAAAGTTTTTAAAAGATATTGCAGTATTCCTACACAGTGATAGTCATGCACATTGAGGTTTCTTTCAGAAACAGAAGTGAGTCCCCCATACTTCAGCCTGTCCTTTGGGTGGTGGTGGGGGGAGGAGGATCACTAAACTAAATTAAATTAAAACAGGGAGGGCAGAGAATCCTGAATGTCATGTGAGAACACAGCAGGGGGGCTTCAATGCCCATTTGGTGTGAAAAAGAAACCACAGATAACACTGGAGAGAAAATAGACTGCCCTGTTTTATCTAGAATCTTCATTGCAAGGGCAATTTCACACACCATCACATTGACACCCTGATCACCCCAGAAAAAATCACCATCGTGAGGAAGCAGCCCAAGGCCCACTGTAATATACTCAGCTCAGACCGCGTGGCCAGCTTGGGCTCCACGCCGTCAAGCACCAACATCGAGGTTCGCTCGAAAAGACAATGGACTATGAGGATCCTAGCCCGCCCCAATCAGGGGGCTAGGTTCCCGGCCGAGAGCCTATGGAACTCTCGGCCACTGTAAACAACCTATTGGGAAGTAGGGGTGTGTTATGGGTGGCAGTTTCATGGGGAATATAAACCGGCTTGCGAGCCAGCTAAAGTCGTCTTGTTCCTGATCTAATAAAGTACGCTTAGCTGAAATAACTCTCTGTCTGCATACTTTTCACCCACAGAAAACAGTTCTCTCCTGTTGACCGCTCCCTGTCCTTGCGTATATGCACAGTACTGTTGTGTAAGAGAATCCATGGAGAAAGATTCTTCCAACATGCCATCAAAGCATCTTTAATTTCCCCCCAGATTGCATCAATACCTCCACAATAATCCAAGAGATGAAATTGTGTCAAGTTTTTGCTCTTCATCCAGTTTAAAAGGGGGAGGGGGCAACACAACAATTAAAGCTATTTGAGAAGTTCAAACTTTGCTCAGTGGAGTGGAAAGATAAGGGCAGGAGCCAGCCTAATAGGAGCAAATGGATTTGTTTAGGGTTTTCAGAAATTAGCTGAGGATGCTGATCTGGGCCAGTTTGGTGCAGTGGTTAAGTCTCAGCCCCACCTACCTCACAGGGTGTCTGTTGTGGATATATAAATCCAATTTCTTCTTCTTCTTCTTCTTCTTCTTCTTCTTCTTCTTCTTCTTCTTCTTCTTCTTCTTCTTCTTCTTCTTCTTCTTCTTCTTCTTCTTCTTCATTGGAATTCCTGATGCTGGAGCAAATTGATGTAGAACAAATCACCGGAAAAGGGCATCAGTTAGTTTAGGTTGCTAAAGTTACACACAATTCCAATTTTCAAGGCTATTCAGAGAGTAGAAGAGTAGTTTGAATGTACTGAATCCCCCCTTGGAAAATTCCAGTGATTAATGGGTAACTCACAATGTGGATAGCAATGAGATCAGAGTTTTGCTTTTTAGCTCTTTGCAGGTGCCACTGGGAAATGTATTTTAGTCAATGCTGAACATTGTCAGCCTGTTCTAAGACATATATTAAGTCAGAGGACTTCTTCCCACCTGCTGAATACCTGGCAGTGCTATTGTGAGGACAGGCATGCACAGCAATAAGGAATCAAATAGCTTTTGAGTTCCTTTCATCCATTTTTATCTTCCTTTCTGTAATTATAATTGTATTTTCTTTTCTTCTGCTTTTGGGGTGTAAAAAGCATATTCGAGATAACTAATTCATGTTTGTAACATGGTCTTTTAAAAAAAACAACAACAGCAGCAAGCATTTGTTACACGCTCCAGGGCAGTAATTTCTGGCTCGTTAATTTGTGTTCTTATCTGGAAAATCTAAGGGTAATTTGAAAAGAGCATTTGGAGTAACTGCAAGGTGTTTGTTTTTGAGCAAAATATGATCTGGGTTTGGGAAGCAAGGAAACCCAGAACAAAACACAACTATTAAAATGTTAACATTGGCGTGTTAAAGAAAACTGACCATGGCACAGAACAGTTGCTCAGGGAGGGAGGGAGATTTTAAAACAGTAACATTTGGCAACATTCCGTTATACATGATACCTTAGAAGTATTTTATTAGGAGATGGCTCCTGAATTAGGGCTGCTTTGGGGGTTACACCTTGGAGTGATTTAAATCAGGGGTGTCAAACTCATTTGCTACAAGGGCCGGATCTGGCATAAATGTCCCTTTGTCGGGCCGGGCCATGAGTGCCATAAAATGTAACATGAGGTACCGGAGACATAAACTTTATAAAGATGATTTCAGATGCTGAATGGCAATAGCAGGCATGACTGGATTAGGTGTGATATGCAGAGGGGTAGTAGGCATGGAGATATCAACATTGGTAATGAGACAGGAAACCTAGGTCTCAATTTGGTACAGGAGGATTCAGTCCAGAAGGATGCAAAGAATAATAATAATAAGAAGAAGAGATTGGATTTATACCCCGCCCTTCACTACTCAAAGGTGTCTCAGAGCAGCTTACAAACTCCTTTCCCTTCCCCTCCCCATAACAGACACCCTGTGAGGTAGGTGGGGCTGAGAGAGCTCTTGACAGAAATGGCTCTTTTTCAAGTTCAAGAACAGCTCTTATCAGAACTATGGCTTGCCCAAGGTCATCCAGCCAGGTGCAAGTGGAGGAGTGGAGAATCAAAACCAGTTCTCCCAGATGTCCGCGCACTTAACCACTACACCAAACTGGATCTGAAGAAGTAAGCAGTGACTCACGAAAGCTTATACCCTACCACAAATTTTGTTAGTTTTTAAGGTGCTACTGGACTCTTACTCTTTCTATTGCTATTAGAAACCACAACTGGTTCAAAAACAAGTGGGGGAACATTTTAACCTTCCAGGATGTTCAGTTCCTGACCTAAGAGTAGCAGTTCGCTTACTAAGGAATTTCAAAGGGAGATTAGAAAGAGAGACTGCTGAATTGCAGCTTGATAATGAAGCTCAAGACAATGCATCCTCCTGGACTGAATTGAGACCTAGGTTTCTTCCCTCATTACCAATGCCTGCTGTTGTCATTCGGCATCTGAAATCACTTCACTCTCCAAGATTCAAAGACAGACAGACTCACATTCTAGCTGTATCTGAAGAAGTGAGCTGTGACTCATGAAAGTTCATGCCCTGCCACAAATTTTGTTAGTTTTTAAGGTGCTACTGGACTCTCGTTCCCTTCCACTAATAAAGACAGCAAGCTGTGCTGTTAGGTTTCTCCCCCCCACACACACACCTGCTAGAACTGGAAATGGAGATCTCTCCAAGGGCTATGGGTCTCTCTCTCTCTCTCTCTCTGGCTCTTTCTTTCCCTCCTCCCCTCCTCCCTCCCTCTCTCTCTCTCTCTCTCTCTGAAGACGTGTGCTTGTACACAAAAGCTTATATCTGGAATAAAATGTTGTTGGTCTTAAAAGTGCCACGGGACTCCATTTCTCTCTCTCTGGCTCTTTCCTCCCCCTCCCTCCCCAGAGGAGGAGGATGGGAGGAGCCCTCAGCGAATCAAGGGAAGGGAGGCTTTGCTTTCTTTCTCTCCTCTGCGAAACAGGAAATAGGAGACACTGGGCAAAAAGAGCTGCTACAGGAAGCAGGAACAGGAAGCAGGAAGCAGCAGAGAGCCAGTTGCTCGTGGGCTGGATAGGAGCCCTGCAGGGGCTGGATCCACCCCGCGGGCGTTATGTTTGACACCCCTGGTTTAAATAGTTTCTCACAGATCAGACTCAAGGTTTGCTGTTGGATGCCAGCTGTCTTCAGTGTGGGATCTGTCTTGTGGGGTTCCACAGAGCACAGTCTTATCACCCATGTTATTCAACCTCTATGTAAACCCTTTAGGGAAAATCATTCATAGCTTTGGAACTTGATGTCATCAATAGGATGATGACACCTAGCTCTATATCCCTCTATCCAAACCCCATGGTTATGCAGTGGAGGTCTTGAAAATGACATTGACACTGAACCCAGACAAGATGGAAGTGATGCTGGTTGGAAAGATGGAGATTTTGAAAGATATTGTTGCTTCCTACTTCCTTTTTCATTTTTTTATACAGCTTTTATTAGTTTCATAGAAAAATACTACAGAAAAATGAAAAGACATAAGAAACAGAATAGAAAACATCTAACAGAATGGATACTATACTCATACATCAGCTTGTTACAATATAATTATAGACTCTAAGTCTTCTACACTGTGTAAGGTTTTTGTTGAGATTTATGATTTAAGTTCACCAAGATAATTTTGCAACCAATTCTAAAACCTCGCCCATTTTCTTTCAAAGTTCCCTTCTTGTTTTTCATGTAATTGTAAAGTTAATTTGTCCACTTCTGCTACATCTAACAGCTGGAAAATTAGTTCTTCCTTTGCCTGTGTCTCTTCTTTTTCCCAATATTTTGCATATAAAATTCTAACTGTGGTTACAATTTGTATAATCATATATACATTTTGTATATTAAAATTTTGTGGGACAATATTTAATAAAAACAATTCTGGTATGAAAGGTAAATTTGTGTCAAGTATTTTTTGTATTATCTCATGTATCCACATCCAATATTTTAACAACATCACATGTCCACCACATATGATATAAAGAGCCAGTTTTTTGTTTACAATTCCAACATACATTTGACATATTTGGATACCATTTAGCTAAGTTTTCAGGTGTCATATGCCATCTATAAAACATTGTTTATATATTTTCTTTATAAGACACAGTTTTAGTGAGCTTTATGTTAACTTTCCATACTAGTTGTATGTTATGACCTATGTTTTCTGCCCATTTAATCACTGCTTCTTTTACCACCTCATCCTGCATTTTTGTCTCTAATAACAACTTATAAAATAATTTTATTTATTTATTTATTATTTTAATTTATAGCCCTCCCTCCCCACAAGCGGGCTCAGGGCGGCTCTCAAATGGGGCACATGCCAATACATAAAACAGGTTAAAACAGCATAAAAACAGTCATTATAATATTACAAAACTATAAAGTGCTCTAGATGTTTCAGAACAATCTTCCCTCTAAAAAAGGCAAGGACAATTCAGTGAGTGGTGGCAGCGAACTTAAGGAAGAGGGTGGGAGGCGAACAGCCGAGTTGTGAATCTCAGTGGACTGCCCAATGCCCAGGGGCTGAAAACTGGAGCCCGTTTCTCCACAGTTATTCTCTCCTGGTTCTTAACACTGATTATTAAAACAGTTCTCTTTGACTTTATGAGTGAGTTGGTGTCTCTTTCTCTTTATGTGTGAGCTGGTGGAATGCTGCATTTAGGCTTTTGATTCTATTTCCATTGGTTTTTACTTTTGCTTCTCATCTATCAGTCTTCCACTGGGACTTCTCATTTCTTTTGGTTTCAGGAATCGTCTTTGCATTATTTTTAACTTAATTTTTACCTTCCCAGATGAATTGTCTTATCGGTTTTTCTAACTCTTTGAAGTATTTTTGCTCTTTTATAATTGGAATTGTCTGAAATAGGAAGATCAATCTGGGTAAAATGTTCATCTTAACTGTTGCTATTCTTCCCATAAATGATAGTTGCAAGTGTTTCCAGTTTTCTAGATCCTTTTTAATTTCTGTCAATAACTTCATATAGTTGTCTTTGTACAATGATTTACATCTGTTAGTTATTATTATTCCTATTTAATTTTTTCCCACACTTCCATTCCTGAAATATTTTGTATATCTTGCTCTTGTTCTTTGGTACAATTTTTTAACAATAGTTTTGTTTTTTTAAGGGGTTTTTTTTTTCAAGCCAGCATATTGTCCATATTCTTTTATTACTTGTAAAAGTTGAACTATTGAATTTTGGGGTTCTTCTAATATAAATACCAAGTCATCAGCAATTGCTTGTAGTTTATACCCCTCACCTTTAAGTCCCTTAATTTCGCCATCTTCTCTAATCATGTTGTTTAATGTTTCCAATGTAAAAATAAATAAAAGCGGGGATAATGGGCAACCCTGTCTTGTTCCTTTTCCAATTTGAATACTTTGCGTGAGATCACCATTTACTATAATTCTTGCTGTTTGTGATGTGTAAATTGCTCTCACCATGGCATAAAAGTATTCTCCACAGATCCAGGCCAGCAACTGTTGCAACATAAAAGACCAGTTAAGGTTGTCAAAGGCCTTTTCTGCATCTAGAAATAATAATGCCATTTGCTTTTCAGGATGTGCTTCAAAATATTCTAACACATTCAGGATGGTTCTCACGTTGTTTCTCATTTGTCTCTTTGGCAAAAAACCTGATTGATCCTGATGAATTATTTTAGAGAAAACCTTTTTCAGTCAGCTTGCCAAGATAGATGCATACATTTTATAATCCACATTAAGTAATGAAATTGGTCGGTAATTTTTAATTTCACTTTCGTCTGTATCCACTTTGTGTATTAAAGTAATCAGTGCTTGATTCCATGACTCTGGTAATTTCTTTTGTTCAAATATATTTTGAATGGTATTCTTCAGTGGTAGTACAATTTGGTCCTCAAATATTTGGTAAAATTCTGCAGGTAGACCATCTGGACCTAAAGTTTTCTTCTCCTGCTGGGGCCAGGAGGTTCAGGGATTCCTTGGAAGTCACCCGGGACCCCTCTGAAGATGGCGTGCTTCCTACTTTCAAAGGGGTTCAGCTGACCCTTCCTTATATAAATAAATAAAACCTTTAGGGATTATAGTAGATAAACTGGGGCAGTGATGGTCATATTCTTGGTGATGAAGGGGCAACAGTGGAAGGGCTTCTGGAGTTTTCGCCCTGCTGGTGGACCTTCTGATTTCACCTGGGTTTTGGCCACTGTGTGACAGAGTGTTGGACTGGATGGGCCATTGGCCTGATCCAGCATGGCTTCTCTTATGTTCTTACGTTTTTATCCAGCATTTCTTTTGGAGAAACAATTTAATGCAACTGCAAAAAAACCCTTTCCCAACCCAGCCTAGCCTGGAAGATGGCCCCTATCTTGACATATCCAGTTTGGCCACCTTGATCCATAACACAGTAACATCAAGACCAGACTACTGTCATGCACTCTAGGCAGATTTCTTTTCAGAGCCAACTTAGAGACTCTAGTTGGTGCAGAATTCTGTAGCTTGGTTATTATCAGGAGTTGGGGAGAGCATGCATATTACTTCCATTCTGCAGTCACTCCAATGGCTATCCATCAGTTACTGGGTTCAGTTTGAAGTGATGACTATCATACACAACGCCTTTCATTGTCTTAGTCCACCTCTCCCACTATGCTCCACCATGACAGATTTGCTCATTTGTAGCAGGTGCCATGCTACAAATAGGAAAAATAAACAACTGTCCATACATGTGCCTTCTCTGTTGTGCCCTCCACTTTAGAGATGCCTGATGAGACCAGGAAGGTTCTCACCCTCCTGGCTTTTCGCAAATTATGCAAAACTGAATTATTCAGAAGGGTGTTTGTATCATGCTAATGAGACCTGTGCTGTAATGGAATGTTTCAGAAAGATGCTTTGGTAAAAGTGTAGGGACTTTAGACTCTACAACTGTCTGTTAATGATCCTTCTGTATAATTTCTGCATTATTTAACATGTTGTGTCAATGCTACTTCTTTGCTTCAGCTCTGTTTTCAGATTTCTTCCCCCCCCCCCATTTTCTGTCTCTGAACCTTATTGCTTTGTTTACTGAATGCCTCACCCTGTTCATTTGATTTGACTTATACTGTGTAATCTGCCTTCTCATTGAGAAAGGTGGACTATAAAATAAAGCAAACAAATAAATATTTAAAAGTATTGTTGTTCTTCAGCCTATATTTAAAAGGCTATTGTTGCATTATTTACATTTATTTAGGGCATTTTAATTTATTTAGGGCAATCCTTCCACCTTGGAACTCAGGACAGCATAAATGGCTCTTTCTTCTTCAATTTCATTTTTACAACAACCCTGTGAACCCGGGGCTTGAGAATGAGTACCTGGCAGAAGGTCATCCACTAAATTTAATGGCAAGTGGGGATTTGAACCAGGATTTTCCCAGAAAGCCAGTTTGGTGTAGTGGTTAAGAGTGCAGAATCTAATCTGGGAGAACTGGGTTTGATTCCCCACTCCTCCACATACAGCTGCTGCTGTGACCTTGGGTCAGTTACAAGATCTTTCAGAGCTGTTCTCTGAAGGGTGGGGTATAAATCCAATCTCCTCCTCCTCCTCCTCCTCCTCCTCCTCCTCCTCCTCTTCTTCTTCCTTGGTCCAAACTGGATGCCACATCTGGCATAATTTTGGTGAGGGTTTCCCAGACCTTACTCTGATGTTTGCACAGCGAAGTTCCCAAGTGCAGTGAGGCCTGATTCTGTTGATGTATGTATTTCAATATTCAGTGCACATAGATCCCCACAGTGGGGCAAAGAGGAATCCTCAGAGGTCATTTAGTCTCCAGAAAATAGTGTGGGAAGGAAGTGGCCATGCCATGGACCAAAACTGAATCAGGCCTCAGAGCATTTGGGAAGTTCGGTTCCCTAATGTCAATTTTGGCTGTGAGGAACCCCGACCTGACTCACACCAGATGTAGTTTGGGCCTCAGTCCAGCAATCTAACCACTACACCTAAAGTTGACCATGGGATTATATGCTCAGAATGTAAATTTTTGGGTTGTTTTATGGCTGCAATCCTGTTCATATTTACATGGAAGGAAGGCTGATGAAAATAAGTGGGATTTACTTCCAAGTAAAAATCTATAGTGTTGTGCTACATGGGTGCTCATTCTGTTTTTTGTCACAGGACTTCAGAAGAACCACAAATGCTGGTAAGGTATAAGGGAAATTTGGCACTAAACTGTCAAGCATGATATTTTGAGGAATCCATTAGAGAGATTTCCTGCATTCCTAAACAGAGGTCCACCTCTCTAAATCATTTAGAAATCAAGGGTATAACTGTGCTTGGGATTGCACTGGTAATGGATTCTTTGGTATTCAACAAAGTTTCTTGAAATGCTTTCTTGGCATAGAGTAGTATCCATAACAGATCAGCTTAGGTCCACTCTATTAACCTCATTATGCTACTTCAATTAATAATACCTATTAGTATTTGGAAGGAGGGCGAATTACTTCTTTATCATACATGATACCCATTAGTACTTTGGAAGGAAGGCAAATTACTTCTCTATAAAAGCCTCCACAAATAATAGCCTCCACCATGAAAAGAGTAATGTCTCTAGCATTTCAGATGATAATTTTTAATTTTGATTCACCTATCCTTCCCATGTATCTAAAGTAATGTGTGATGCTAGCCCTGCGGAAATAAGGACCTAATCCATACAATTCTTATGGCTCAAGAAAAAGACCTTTGTGTGTAAATGGAGCCAGTGTGATGTAGCAATTAGACTATGACTGAGAAGACCCAATTTTAAACACCCAATCTGCCATAAATTTCACTCCATGATTTTGAGGCCAGCCACTTACTCTCAGAACTAATCTACCTCACAAAGTAGTTGTGAAGATAACACAGGCGAGGTGAGAACCAAATATGGTGGTTTAAGCTCCTTAGAAAAAGGGTGGGATTAAAAATGCAGTAGACAACTCGAAGGGCATGATCTAGCTTCAGGATGGCATAAATACATTTGGTATGAAGAAGGTAGAACCCAAAAAAACTTTACACACCACACGATAAGGGGAGCCTTAATAGGTATTTGGAAGGAAATGAAACTAAAATACTATTTAAAAACGCCTTTATGGGTAGCACCGATTGAAGCAGAAATGTTACCGACTTTGATGGAGAAAAGATGGCAAGTTACATATGAAGACCTATTAGATGAAAACGATAATCTGAAAACTGTAGAACAATTAGATAAACAAAAGACGAAACTCACCTGGTGGGATATAATGCAACTAAACTCAAGATATAACAGAGATAAAAAAGTGGGATTTTATAAAGAGAAAAACAATTTAGACAGAATTTGGCTGTCATCGAGTGATAAGCTAATTCAAAAACTGTATAAACTGCTATTGTCAGATTACTTGGTAGATGATATGATAAAAGGAACTATGATCTCATGGTCAAAGGATTTAAAATATACTGTAGAGGCTGAGCAATGGATAAAAACATGGCAGTCAATAAAATTCAGAGTTGCGAGAGAGTGCAGAGATACTGGAAAAAAATATTTAGAATGATAAATGAAATAACAGAAGAACCAATGCCTTTTGAACCAGAGATAGCTTTATTGAATATGCTTCCAGAAATGTATACCAAAACAAACAAATATGTAATTACATACTTTCTTACAACAGCTAGAATTTTATTAGCCAGAAAATGGAAATTAGAAGATCTACCCTCTAGAAATGATATAGTTGATAAGATGTTATCGGTAGCTGAAATGGATAAATTAAGCTTAATGCTAAAAGGCAACAGTAAAGAGATATTTGAAAAAAGATGGAAAAGATTCTATATATGGTTAGATAAAGAGATCTTGAATGACTCATAAGGATGAAAATGTAAATCGAATATATGATGGTGTATTTTGAAAACCTTAAATAAACTTCATTTAAAAAAAATGCAGTAGACAGATATCAGACATCAACTAAAGTATATATTGGAAGGGAGGAGAGAGAGGGATACAGTGAACACAGTTATGCCTTATTCATAAGGGTGATTTTGTACTGAAATTTACTAAATTATGGCATCACAGGTGCCTTCATTTGGTAAACGCATGGCTGAAGTCTCTGAACCAGGGCAGAATACAAAAAACAGATATTCAGAACAAATTATTAATAAAATAAATCACATAATTATGTGCAATGACTGTATCCTTTGCATGGTTAATTTCTGCTCTTCAGGTTC
>NW_015163688.1:209627-226410 GCF_001447785.1 Gekko japonicus | reverse complement strand
CAACTGTGTGACTGAACAACAACAACCCACTGCTTTTCTCCACTCTTGCTTATCTCTGTAATCTTTTCTCTCCTTCCTTCCTAGGTGCATGCAATATGTATGTCCAGGCTTCCCAGCATAAGCATAACATGATAACAGGAGTTTTCATTTTCCCATTCCTCTTAGAAAATGAGTGTAGAGTATGTAAATTTTTGAGCTGTGGCTCAGAACCTATCTATCAGGTGTAAACTTCCATATCAAGTTTCATTGTGTTGTCTCAGTGCTCAAGAGAGATATCACTTTGCAGTGTGTTTTACATCTTTCCTGATCCTGTTGAAAACAGGCGTAGGAATTTTGAATCTCAGCTCAATTTTAACAGAGGGCTTTTTTTTGCTGAGTTTCATTGTGAAATCCGAATGTTAAAGGGAGATATCACATTATAGTGTGCTTTTACATTTTCCCTCACTGCTTCTATAAAGCAGGTGTGGGGGTCAAGTTGGATGTTGAATGTCAAAGAATTATGTCATAAATGTACGTAGGAAATGTAATTGTGTATCTCTGTACTTCAGGGAGATATTGCATTACTGCGTATTTTGCAATGTTTTCTGCTTCTTCTTGAAAGCAGGTGCAGGGATTGAGCTCAGGTTTTGGAATGCAGTGTTCAGTTGTGTCCTCAATATGCACAAAAACGTCCACACCAGTACCTCAACCTCGAATGTGAATATTGCATTTCAATATTTTGCATTATCCTACACTTTTGGAAACAGATGTGGGGCGATCAAGCTGGTATTCACACTTGAACCACAGAACTGTGTTCTGAACATGCACACTAAATTTCATGGTAATATCTTAATGTTCAAGGGAGGTATCAGGTTCCAGTCAAGTATGACAAACAGGTGAGTAGGCAAGTTAAGCCAAAGTCCTCTAAGGGCAAACAATACATATATGGTCTCTGATTATTTTAGCTGACCTCTGATTTCATGATAACTAACTACTGCCTGACATAGTTATTATGGTGATCAAAATGGGTTTTGTTTTATTACGATATGGATCAGAATAAAATTTCATATTTGTACCACCAACTGCATTGACTTGGATTAGTAAAAGTAATTAGAAAAGTCTAAAAAAAACCCCCTGCAGTGTCAAATCAAATTCATCTGTGTTGTGATAAATGTTGAAATTTACCTTTTTATCTCTCTAATAAGCCTGACACATCCTTCGGTTTGAATAAAAAACAGGGAGCTCTGTGTTATAGGATGTGAAAGGTTTATATAGATCCAAAGATTTAATTTATGCAAATATAATAATTTGAGAAACAATGAACAGCTAGAAACTGTTGTTTGATCAGCCAAAGTACGGGGTTGGGAGAGGGAGGGACACAAATAAGACCACTAGGAGACTACTAAGACATAATCACCTAAAGTTGGCTAGACCATGGTCAGTAGCTTTTTTGTGAGTCATTACTTTGTCACAATTCTCAGAAGGCATGTTTTTTAATGTACATACAGGGTTGGTTGAAGTCATCCTCCAGATTTTCTCTCCTCTCAGTAGGTAGATGGATATACTTGGCTGAAGGACACTTCCACCAGGATGACTTCTGTGGGAGGGGGGCAGAAAAGATTTGATCATAAATAGTTTCATATACAAAAATGCAGGTTTTCAGCATGGTCCAGCAAGTGAGAATATCCAGTGTCACTGCACATGATGCCTTCAAAGATCCCTGCCTCTTGATGTAGATGCTGAAGTCCTCTTGTTCTCACACCAGGCGGAATTCCAGCTGGTGTGTGTGTTTTTTTGAATGAGCCACTGAAGTGAAAATTCTATTCAATTTCTGCAAAATATTTACTGAGATTAATTAAATTTGGGCTTTGTGCAAAGGCTCAACCTTTCAATTGTATCAAAACTAGCTTTCTGCTACCCTGGAGATGGTGAATCAGCCTGGCTCAGCTACATCTTTGCCAGAGCAAAATCATCTTGATGCCTAACTGGCATTGTGCCAACAGCCAAGTTATAAGGCAATTTCTATTTTATTGTTTAATTATATCTCTCTATCTCATCTTTATCTCTATAGATATTGTGTGCGTGTGTGTGTGTATATATTCACTCAGCTATATATAGAAGCTACTATCTTTATCTCTATAGATATTTTGTGTGTGTGTGTGTATATTCACTCAGCTATATATAGAAGCTATACAACGGGAATGAGTGGGCAAGTACTTATCTGTAAAAGTGGTTTTCATAATAAGTGAAGAGCTTAGCATAGCTCCATTCTTGGCAGTGCTTATTTTCTCTCATCGGCTAATAACTCTGGCAAATCCTTCCTTCCAAGTGGGTGCCTTTTGTGTACTAAAATGCTGCCATTATTTATAAAGAACTCTGCATCTGAATGTGCTTAAAGTCAGTCCTGCAGGACGGTTTCAATCAACTTTGGTTCAATTTATTCCATCTAAATGACTCTGATGTGTAAATAAAATTAAATCAATGCTACTGTATTTGTCTCCTGTTACAAATGCAGAAGGCTTGAAGTGATGCTGACTGTTAAATGAGACGAGAACAACACAATGGGAAAAAATGACACTAAGGAAGCTGCTCAGAATCTGGTACATGCCCAGAAAAAGCCACAAGGGCCACATAACATTTCATATAATTTCCTTTGTAGGAATACTTATGTACCTGTATAGGCAAAATTAACAATACCCAAGTCTCCTTTTAGTTTGATACGGCTTCACTAATGTGCATGTTGGTTCAAAAGCAGATGTGTTTTGTTGCAGTTTGAAGTTGATTGTTATCTCTCTCCAACAAACTAAATCTGACAAAGATTACCCTAATATCTATGACATGTCTATGCTGTTCTTTTCCCAGGGTGCTCAGGTTTCTTCCTCACCATTTTAATCTCCTCATAACCCTGTCAGAATAGGTTCTGCTGAGAGAATGCCTGACCCAGTGAATTTCATAGCTGAGTGGGCATTTGAACTCAGGTCATCCTAGTCCTGCACTGCATCAACTATACCATACTTGGCTGTCCAGTAGGAACTCTCATTATCCAGACTTTAGTTCTTGTACATGTTGACTTATCCCAGGAATAATGAATTTAGCAAAGGACCACCCCCAAAGATTGCATTGATGCCATCTAAGATGACAGCATTGAATATCCCCTAGGTGGATGGCTGGACCATAAAGCATCATCTACATTGAAAGCTGGAGCTGACGTTACAATCACCATGAATATGCTGCTGCCAAAATCCTTCCCCCTTCTATGGTGAATTACTGTTGTTCATCCTGCAATACTTGCAAGTACTTATCATGCAATTAATTCCCATACTTTTGGGAGTCTCCAGTCACCACTCTTAAGTTCCAGACAATCACATGAGCTTGGGAAGACTCACAGTGAGAACGGAACAGGCCGTTTGCAGAAGGATTTGGTCAGTCAGGACAATGCTTCCTATGAAGAAGCTGTTTCCTGCAGCACCCTCATGGGTATCTTCAATGTTTGCCTCAGTCCTGAACCACTGGCACAAACCAGTTTCTGTTCATGAGCTGGCTTCATGGGTGACAGTATCTGTTTTAATCGCCCTTTGTCAAAATTTAATTGTATTAATTGCTGTATTTTTATTTCCCTACCCTTTCCACAAGGTTTTGTTGTTCAGTCGCACAGTCGAGTCCGACTCTTCGCGACCCCATGGACCAGCTCCCGCCAGGCCCTCCTGTCTTCCGCCATCCTCTGACGTTTGCTCAGTTTCATGTTCGTTGCATCTATGACACTGTCTAACCATCTCATCCTTTGCCGCCCCCGTCTTCTTTGACCTTCAATCTTTCCCAGCATCAGGGTCTTCTCCAGTGAGTGCTCTCTTCTCATTTGGTGGCCAAAGTATTTGAGCTTCAGTTTCATTATCTGGCCTTCCAGGGAACAGTCAGGGTTGATTTAATTTAGGATTGACTGATTTGATCTTCTTGCAGTCCAAGGGACTCTCAAGAGTCTTCTCCAGCACCATAGTTCAAAAGAGTCTATTCTTCAGCGCTCGGCCTTCATACACTTCATACAGTTTTCATACATTTTTATTAATGAACAAAACGGCCTCATTCTCATTCCTCTTACAGTGATGACACTTTTTCTTTCTCCAAACCAGTATTCACTTCTAGATCATATCTGGAAGTTTTTATTGAGTGATGTTCCTTGGAAATCAACAGAAATTAGCCTGAGCAAGTTAAATTTTCAGAACCATTTAAGCATTTTAAATTTTTATCAACAATATATTTTAAGGCATGGACAAATTATTTTGTGTTCGTTCCCTTCAGTGATTCCAGCAATGGTCATTCTTACTCCTCAAGGGCTCTAGGTCTGGCAAGTTTTGCTGAAGTTTCCCAGAAAGCAAAGGGCAGGCAGGTAAAACCTGTTGTGGAGCTGGCTAAAAGGAAAAGGAGCTTTGGCAGAACATATGTTTTGCATGTTGTTTTAATCTCTGGGGAAAATATTTACACAGTTTTTACTTGTGTATTGTATATATTATCTTGTCTTTATTGAATTTCCCCTGACTGTTTTGTAATCTAGTTTATTGCGTTTTATTGTACGGATTATACTATTTTTATTGCTTTTTAAAAAAGTTATGTGCTGTGAATCTCAGTGAGAAAGGCAGACAAGAAATAAAGTAAATTAATAAATACTCTTGAGTGGCAAGGTTGGGAAGTCCTTACCAAGGCCTTAGAGAACTATAGTGAGTTTGAATAGACAATACTGGAATTGATAGGCTAATGATAGGGTTACCAACAGTCCTGGAGAAAAATGGCCTGTTCCTTTAATAGAGTCTTAATGGAATGCTTTTTACCAGCTGATGTTATTTACCTCCATTCCATGAAAAGATGCAGCTGCCCATTGGTAAATATTAAGACCGTATTCAAAGGACAGGCCATTTTTGCTCCAGGCAGTTGGCAACCCTATATGACTGAAAGGAGCTTTGTATGTGTTCATTCACAGTATGTCAAGGAAGCCTGAGTGTATCTTCAGTTGAACTGGCTTACTACTGAGACAACTTAGCAAGCTGTTAGCAATTAAGCTGTAGATTTGGAAGGGAAATAAGGCAGGAAAGGCGAAATAAATGTTGGGAATGGTTTCTGAGAGTGCAGTCTTCGGCAAGTCTACTCATAAGTAAGTCCAATTTTATTCAATGGGACTTACTCCCAGGAAAGCATTGTGTTTTCAGGATTGCACTGTAAATCAGTTTTGAAACATGACTAATGCTGCAATCCGGACACTTTCCTAGGAGTAAGCCCCACTGAATAACGTGGTATACTGAGGAATGCTCCCTAAAAGTCTTCCTGGAACTGTATCTATCACCTGGGCAAATTCAAAGTAATATCCAAAATTTAGTGAATGGGGCAAAACCTCTTGGATGCTCTTATCAGAAAATCATGACCAGCAGCTTTTGTCATGGAATAAAACACTAGCCCCTTCATTTCTATATAAAAGGAACTGATTACATTTTAAAATGAAGAATGAAAGCACTTCTTTAAAACATGCTATGCTCAGTACATTGCATCTGAAAAGAAGTATAGGTCCTCTCTACACTTGTACATGGAGGTTGTTTTGTTTCTTTAATTTTTGTTATTAATCCCCAAAGAAACTGTTTCATTATTTAGTTGTTTTGAAAAGGCTTTGCTTCTTTATTATTTCTTTCATTATTATCATTTTGTTTTCATAATTCTTTTTATTATTATTTCTCATTGGTTTCAATAGAAGACACACACACACCCTTTCCAGGTCTGTATTTTCATGGTTTTCCATCCAAATTGAACAAACTTAGAGGAATTGTAATATTCCCCAAGGACACACACGTTGCCAAATCTGAGACAGATAAAGCCTCCCCCCCCTTTTGTGGGGTTGCCAGATCCAGGTTGGGAAACTCCCAGAGGTTTGGGAATGGAGCCTGCTTTGGGTAGTGAAGGGTGGGGTATAAATCCAATCTTGCCTCCAACGCATCCATTTTCTTCAAGGAAACTGATCTCTGTAGTCTGGAGATGAGCTGTAATTCCAGGGGATCCCCAGGTCCCACCTGGAGGCTGGCATCCATATTTTTGAGGCAATGAAAGACACCCATGTTTAACATTAGAGTCTAAGGGAGAATGGATAGGAAATATTCCAAATAGTGGAAGAGCCAGGTTCAAGTCCAGTAACACTTTAGAGATGAACAGGGTTGCCAACTTCTGGGTGGAGGCTGGAGATCTCCTGAAATGACAAATGATCTCCAGACGACATAAATCTCTTATTTATGCGTTATTTATTTATCTAAAACATTTGACCCACTTCTCCTGGAGAAAATGGCTGCTTTGGAAGGTGGACTGCATGGCATTACACAACCAAGATCCCTTTCTTCCCTAAACTCCACTCCCCCAGGCTCCACCCTCCAACCTCCAGGTATTTCTGAACCCAGAGTTAGCAACCCTAGAGACCAAAAAACGGGTGTGTGTGTGGTGGTTAATAGCTTTTGAGACTCAACGCTCCCTTTCAAACAACAACACATACAGCACGCCAGCCACTGAATCTGAAGAACAGTAGCACAAAAAACAGGCAGATTGATGAGGCAGGGGCATTTCATGGCACAAGGAAGGTAAGGCAAGTGGGCGGACAGGCAGCAGGAGGAGAACCTAGAGGTAGGTTTGTTTGGATGGGGAGGTTAAGGCTTGGAGAGCAGCAGGTAAGTAGGGGAATACAGACTGCAAGTCAAAATTTGACCCAGCAGGGCAGGCATTGGGAAGAGGCAGGAGGGCCACCGCATATCATTCAGGACTGGACTACCTCACAAATGCACGACATAAATCTCTTATTTATGCGTTATTTATTTATCTAAAACATTTGACCCACTTCTCCTGGAGAAAATGGCTGCTTTGGAAGGTGGACTGCATGGCATTACACAACCAAGATCCCTTTCTTCCCTAAACTCCACTCCCCCAGGCTCCACCCTCCAACCTCCAGGTATTTCTGAACCCAGAGTTAGCAACCCTAGAGACCAAAAAACGGGTGTGTGTGTGGTGGTTAATAGCTTTTGAGACTCAACGCTCCCTTTCAAACAACAACACATACAGCACGCCAGCCACTGAATCTGAAGAACAGTAGCACAAAAAACAGGCAGATTGATGAGGCAGGGGCATTTCATGGCACAAGGAAGGTAAGGCAAGTGGGCGGACAGGCAGCAGGAGTAGAACCTAGAGGTAGGTTTGTTTGGATGGGGAGGTTAAGGCTTGGAGAGCAGCAGGTAAGTAGGGGAATACAGACTGCAAGTCAAAATTTGACCCAGCAGGGCAGGCATTGGGAAGAGGCAGGAGGGCCACTGCATATCATTCAGGACTGGACTACCTCACAAATGCATGCAATCCTTGTGGCTACAGCATGTGGTAAATCAAGGAAGCCCAGAGCCTCTCTCTTGCTGCCCCCTAAGGAACACTGTTCTCTCTCTAGGCCCTTTAGGAAAATGCTGCCTGCCTTGTAAGAGTGCACCTAACGGAAGCAGAGGCTGCAATAACAAAAGAAATCAGAACGAAATGAAAGCATGGGGTTTTGGTGTTGTTGTTATAGGCTGTTTAGTTGGGGGATTTGTTTCATTTTCAAAATAATTTTGATAATTACAAAACACTGAAATTTCATAATTATTTTAATATTTTATGAAAGAAGAGCAGAAGACTGGTCCTCGCATTTCTGTGCAGAAAATGAGAATACATAGAGGAAAGATTTAAAGCAGAGCTGACAAAATGTTACCCCCTCAGTTCTCCTTATTTACCCTAATTGACATTTTTGGTGCTATCTCCAAATATTCTGTGAACTGTGAATATCCTCAGACTGTTCAGCAGATATTTGATATTCCACTTTGTGTCTGACACCCAAAAGATTCTGTAGACAACATCTGATGGCATTTGACAGCTAGTAGTATATTTGATATCAGACATGTTTCAGCCAGCATTTGACAATAATTGATATCCAACATTAAGTGGAAGTCAGTGGTGACAGTATCTGACATTCAGCAATCAACATTTGACTGTATCTGAGAGCAGACATGCAGTAGTAGACAACATATAGTATGCAGCAATCAGTGCTTGTTATGGCTGTTCTTTAAAGGATGAGGCACAGCAGTGGATAAGAGACATATACCAACAAGAAGGGCTGTGTTGGAAACTGAGCACCTTATGCTCCCATGGTTATCTTTATGCATTCAGTTTCCTTGGCAGGGTTGCGTTTATGGTTCTTTGGCTATCAACTCTAACCAAATCATGGCCACAAGTTAGAGGTGAGAAGAAGAAGGAGAAAAAGAGTTGGTTTTATACCCTGGTTTTCTCTGCCTTGAGGAGTCTCAAAGAGGCTTACAATTGCCCTCCCTTTCTCTCCCCAGAACAATCACCTTTTGATGTAGGTGAGACCACGAGAGTTCTGAGAGAACTGTGACTGGCCCAAGGTCACCCAGCTGGCTTCATGTGGAGGAGTGGGGATTAGAGTCTGCTGCTCTTGACCATTACACCATGCTGGTGAGGTCAGTATTCATCCATTTTTCTACCACCCCTTCTACTGCTGCTGTTGCCTGCCCCGCCTTCATCATTCCTGTCCTTGCAAGCCCTGAAAACCTGGTTATTTCTATTGATTCTAACTGAATGGTCACAGTAATTATTTTAAATTGTTTGCTGCTCTCCAGTGTGAAACTGCTGAGTGTAAAATGTCTCTCAGCTGGGGGCATCTGGCAGGATCCTCTTGAAAATGACATGCATCTTCCACTGGGCTCCATGTGGGCTGCTGAGAGCGGAGTCTAAATGAGAGTTATGGCATGCAAACAGAACATAAAACACCCCAGGAAACAATTAAGTACGTATCTGTCACATGAATCTGATGAGAAACTTCACATTTTCTTCCTGCTCCCTTTAATTCTATAGAACATACCCACTGAACGGCTCTCTCTCTCTATTGTACATGAATCCTAAGTGAAACAAATCTAGTCTGTCCTTCTTTGCATGATTGCAGCAAGTCACTAATACCATTCCTTCCAGAATCATATCGTCGTAATAGATGTATAATGGCCAAATCCATCTAAGGCTGCAAATCCCTAGAAATGGATGGAATTCTACCAGAAACAAGTTTGGCTTTTGTTTTGTTTTGTTTTTATGTCCCCTCACAATGTCAGGCAGAGATTAATGGTTTCCATTCTGTTATTCTCACTAGGAGCTCGATAGCTAAACGTCTCCAGGATATTATTCTGTCGTCTCAACACCAAATGGATGGAAGAGGAGCAGCAAAAAGCCAAGAGATGGTAGTAAGTACTCTCCTCATCTTCCTAGTATTAGGGCAAAATTACACTCTACAGCAAACAGGGTCCCTGCTCTGCTCAAAGCTGAGATCGAGAAGTCAAGGTACTGCAGCTAGAGCCATCATGGTGGTTGTTCCGGCAATGAGAAATGAGGTCTCAAATACTCTTTCAAGGAGGTGGAGATCCAGGCTCCTTCTCTCTAAGAGCAGAGGCTGCCAGTAGTTAAAGGTGCCACCTTGGTAATGGGGGCAAGGACTGTGATGGAGCTGTGATGGTTCAGGGCTTTGAGAGGCTTGCGGATGAGAGAACTCCGGTTCAGTAGCAGGCTCCTTGGTGAAGGATTCAGGGTTCAACTAAGAAGGCAGGACCGTATCCCAGGCAGGGTTGCTAGGTCTCCTGTTATGGTAGGATACTTCCTGCTGGCAACCCTCTCTTCCCATTGCCTTCTCTTCAAGCAGCAGGGGAATTAAAAAAAATTGCCAGTGTTTTCTATGACATGACATCACTTCCAGGGAATACCCGAAAGTGACATCATGTTGCTCTACGAATCACAGGGAATTGTGTATGATGCCTGCACACCCCTGTCCCCGGGCCCTCCTCTCCAACCAGATGCCAGTCAGTGGCTGCCAACCCTACTTACAAAGTGAACGGGCTGCCTCAGAGTCTTGGGGCTCTTCCTGCACATCAGAGGCAGCTCCTGGAGGTGTCTCAACTGTCTCCTTCGGGGTCAGTGTTAAGTGCCCAGCTGCCTCCTCCTCTGAGTCTTTGGCATCTTTACCTGATGAAGAGTCTGTACTCTGGTCCATGACAGTCCCCAAACCTACAAGGTAACACAAAATGAAGGATAAGGTGAGGCTTAAGCAAACCCTGTTGTTACTGTCCATGGGTTTTCTTGGCAAAGATACTGGAGTGGTTTGTCATTTCCTTCTCCAGTGGAGAAGGTAAAAGAAGGGGACAACAAAGGATGAGATGGTTAGACAGTGTTATTGATGCAACGAACATGAAGTTGAGCAAACTCCGTAGGATGGCGGAAGATGTGGTCCATGGGGTCGCGAAGAGTCGGACTCGACTGTGCGACTAAACAACAACAACAAAGCAAACCCTGATGCCTGCTGCTTCTCTCCTCTAATGTCCCCAGTCTCCAGATTAGCAGTGGGAAGAAAATGAGAGTTTGGAACCCCACCAGTGCTTGAACTTTAACGTGCAAACCCAGCACTGCTGACAGAAGGGAAGTGGAGGAGTGATTTTGCCCTCTCCCCTTCCTCAATGTGGTCCTTCCAACCCACGTAGGCAGATTTCCTGCAGGAGCGCACAGGAGTGGAGCTCCGGCAGTAAAGAGCCCAGGGGGTGGGCACATGCAACAAGCCCTGCCCCCTGCTCCCAGCAGCCCTCAGTCAGAGCAAGAAGCAGCCAGGTAAGTTGCAGAGCTCCCCCCCAGCCCAAAACAGTCCAGTGGCACCTTTAAGACCAAATTTTATTCAGGTACAAGCTGTCCCTCCTCTGTGAGGGCAGATCTGCATGCTCCCCCCCCTCAATAGCTAGCAATCCAAAACAGTCCAGTGGAGCCTGAGCGGTGGGTGTTGCCTTCTGACACACTTCCAGTGATGTCAGGGGGTGTGGCATATGCAAATAAATTATGCTAATGAGTTATGTTAATGAGCTCCTGCACCTCTTTTCCTGCAAATGACCCCTTGTCCATGGAGGTCCTGTGACCCCAAGAATTATCAAATGGGACTGTCAAGGGTTGAGGAAGAGAACATGGACAAAATCCATGTTTCTTCTGCTGATGCACTGCTGGATCCATCCCTATGAAGGAGATGGGTTTTCTTCTATGGTTAGTTACAAACCTTTTGTGGAATCATACCCCTTACCTTGCCCACAACTGCTACCCCTTAAGCTGAAATCTACAGAACACATACATGGTAGCTCCTCTCTCTTCTGTCATAAACCAGCTCAAAGCCTTCCCATCCATTAAACTTTTGGCTTAATCCCTTAGACTCCATGGAAATGCAACTGTATTTACTCATGATCTCTTGCTTTTCCTCCCCTCCCTCTGTTCTTTCTTCATTTGCCCCCCACCTCAGTTTAGATTGTAATCTCCTTGGATCATGGATCTCTATTTAGCTTATGTTTATATAGTGCTCTGCCCCGCAAGGTGCTTTATGTATAATTTTTAAAGTTAGTAGAAATTTTACCATAGGAAGCAAAACAAAAAAGGCAGATTCAAGATGTCATCAAACCTCAGAAACAAATGAAAAAGTGGAGCATCATCAGCTGCTAGCCTCTGACACCTATTTTCATTTTATTCTTGCTCTGAACATCTGTACCGAATCCATTTTGCTTGCTTTTAAAACATTTGATAGGATTGCGAGTTACAAATGCAGAATTATTGTATTTCTACTTTAAACATTCCCATGTTGCCCTCCGGGTGAATTACTGCTTATCCGACAATTTAAAGGATGCTGTTTGAAGGTACCTACTTCTGCAAGCAACTTATATTTCTTGGAAAGATGAAGCCCTTTGAGTATACATGCACATATGAGCTCACAAGTCCACGACATCTATGCATATTTGTTATGTATTGGGACTGAAACATTGCAGGACTGTGCTGCCAGAGACAGGGTGAGCTTGAGGCCGAATAACAATAGACCAACAGGATTTTGGCAGTAACCAATTAAGATGTAAAGTTTTGTAAATAGCCTATCATTGGGAGTGGGGTGTGTTGGGGTGTGGCCATTGCATGCAATATAACCGAGCTGAGGCTCTGGTCTACAGTCTTGTTCTTGCTGAAGTCACTGAATAAAGTAGAGCTGATCACTAGACTGGGAGTCTGTTCATCCATGGAACCCACTATTTAACAGTGGTGACGAAGGCGGGATCCTGTTGAGCCAGCCCAGCGCCCTCCAGCACCGCACTGTGCAGCGAGGTCCAGTACCAAGCGCATCACATCGCTACCGGGACCATGGCTGCCATGTCAGGACATCTGCCGGAATTTGACCCCGCTCACCCAGAGCTTTGGGAAACCTGGGTGGAATGGCTCAAGTACTACATAGTGTTCCAGGGCATCCAGGACGCATCCAAGAAGAAGGCTCTCCTGCTCAGTGCCTGTGGGATCACAACACTGAGACTAGTCCAGGGCCTCATCGCGCCAATCACCTTCAAAGCGGCCACACATGACAGCCTCATCAAGGTGCTCACCAAACATTTTGCACCTCAACCCACGAAGATGGCGCGCTGCGTGGACTTCTACATGCGCCAACAAAAGTCCAACGAGACGGCCACTGACTTCGTGGCAGATCTTCGCTGGCTGGCCCTCAATTGTGCATTTACAAATCTCGATGAAGCCCTCCTAGACTGGTTCATGATGGGCATCAGAGAGGAGAAACTACGCTGAAAGCTCATTGGCCAGGAGGACCTCACACTAGTAAAAGCACTATGTGAGGCCACCACCTATGAGAAATCCAGGCAAGACCGTCAGACTTCCGCTTCGCACCGGGCCTCCATCCCTTCGGCTTCAGAAGCATCGGATGATGAGGAGGCCCATCGGGTGCGTCACCAGTTCCCCGCAATGCAAGATCTTCCGTTGCTGCCGCTCGCCCAGCGTAGACCGTCACACACACACACCCTGTACCAGCTGCGGAGAGACCCATGAATGTCGCTCCTGCCATTTCCGAGATACAACCTGCAGGGCCTGCGGCAAGACTTGCCACATCGCCCGTGCCTGCCACTTCAAGGGAACCTGGAGATGAACCAATGTGCACCAGGAGGCAGCAGACGTGCACACCACTGCCATTCACCAACAGCATTTGCCCCAGGACACCCCAGATAAAATAAACGTGACTGTGATTATGGAGGGAGTGCCCTGCAAGATGGAACTGGACACGGGGTCCTCCATCTCCATCATCTTGGAAGAGACTCTCTGGAGGCTCTGTCCACAAGGGGGTCCCTGCCTCAGACCCACTGGGTTTACTCTTCAGGACTTTCAAAAGAATTAGGTGGCCATTAAGGGGTGGGGCAAATTCCACATGAAATACAGGCAGTTTGAGGGAGTGTTAGACTTGTTGGTGGTAGAAGGATGGCTCACCAGCTTGCTTGGACTGTCCTGGTTCGCACCCTTGGGGTTCAAGGTAATGGGGGTGCACTGCATGCAGTCCTCAGACTTCAGCCAGGTGTGTGACAAATTCCCTGCCATCTTCGATGGAACCCTCGGCTGATACACAGGGCCCCCAGTGTTGCTCCAACTTAACCCCGAGGTATGGCTCATCTGCCTCAAGGCCCGGAGAGTCCCGTTTGCACTCAAGGCCAAAATTGAGGCAGAGCTGGACTGCTTAGTGACGCAAGGAATATTAGAGCCGGTTCCCCACGCCACCTGGGAGACCCCCATCGTAACCCCAGTTAAGCCTAATAGGGACGTCTGCATCTGCGCAGACTATAAATGTATGATCAACAAGACATTGGCAGACCACGCTTACCCAGTGCCTGTAGTCAGCCATGTCCTAGCAATATTGGCAGGGGCCAAGGTCGGTAAATTGGATTTGGCCCAAGCATATCAACAACTCCCAGTGGATGAGCCAACCTCTGAGGCACAGACCATTGTCACACACTGGAGTGCGTTCAGACTCTCTCTTGAAAGGCATCCTTGGAGTCCAGCCCTTTTTTATGGAACCCACTATTTAACATTATTTAAAGTGCTTTAGATTAAAAATGAGTGTCAATTAAAGATTTATATAGGTATCAATCTTTGATTAAGTTTTCAAGTCAGAATAACTGAGTGTAAACTGGTGTTAGAGAAGGGGAGGTTACACATAAGAGTTTCATAATATCTCCTCAATTATTTCCTGCTGGAATTGCCTGGGACATAATGGGAAAGATGGGAACGTGATGGAAAGACCTTTGAATGGTGCTTAATTCCATGAAGAAGAAGAGATTGGATTTATACCCCGCCCTTCATTACCCAAAGGTGTCTCAGAGCAGCTTACAAACTCCTTTCCCTTCCCCTTCCCACAACAGACACCCTGTGAGGTAGGTGGGGCTGAGAGAGCTCTTGACAGAAATTGCTCTTTTTTCAAAAACAGGTCTTATCAGAGCTACAGCTTGCCCAAGGTCATCCAGCCAGGTGCAAGTGGAGGAGTGGGGAATCAAACCCAGTTCTCCCAGATTAGAGTCCGCACACTTAACCACTACACCAAACTGGCTCTAAGCTTCATGGCCTCCTTGCTATTCAAGTATGTTGTATGATAGCCAGGATTAGGCCATTTTCAGCAGACTGAAGAACAGAACACAGGGAAAAGAATTGTTTAAACAAAGGACAGTGCAGAATAGTGGTCAGACAGATAGAGAGTAGGGAGAATGGAGCAGCAATATTGTGGAGTATTCTTGAGTCTGTTGATCTCTCATACTAGCCAACTTCACAGGAGTGTCTTAAGATTCAAATGGAGGAGGGAAGAACTACATAGACTGACCTAGCCTCTGTGGAGGAAGAGTGCCCTAAAAATGATCTGAATAGGTAGTTGTTCATGTATGCATCATTTCATAGTTAAATAAATCCACCTCTAGTATATTTTAAGGATTTCCCAGTTTTCTATCCATTTTTGTCAGGAAAAGCAGGAGCCTCATCTGAGGCTGGGATCTACCTGAATGAGTGACCCAGTAATGTTTGTGCTCAGACTTCAGAGATCACGTATGGAGTGGGTTAGGAACATGCGCCATCAATCCCTATGATTTTCAAGCACTGTGGGGTTTTTGGATTGGGAAAAATTAGGAGCTGGTTAGCCACCTGTCCTGGTCTACTAAGCTGTAACCTTCACTTAGGGCACTCCTGATGGTGGTAGGGACTCTGGTTGAGAGATGATCTCTTCCAAGTCCAACTGCCCATAGTGCTGAGTATAGCCCTAACTAACCATCATAAATCATGCAAATTTAGCTTGCATAATTGGGGGGGGGAGGCAAGTAAAACATGAGGACATTTTACAGCAGGAAAGAGAGCTACATGGAGAATCAGTGCTGTGTGGAGAGAGGATTGCCAACTGCCTGGAGAGAAAAAAAAATCTGTGTCCATTTAATAGAGGCTTAATGGGATGTTATTTGCCAGGTAATTTTATTTGCCTGCATTGCATGATAACTTTCAGCTTCCGAATTCCATGCATCAAGCCTTTATTAATGGGACAGTTCTCCAAGTCTGTTGACATTCCTAACTGTGGAAGCAGTCCTGGAAATACATTTCACATCGACTTATATGCCTGCCTTTAGATAATGATGATGATTGATGATGATGATGATGCAGTCACACCCACATAGAACAAATGGTCTAGAGTCTTTCTTACAGCAATAAAAGAATCCTTGTGGCTTGATGGTCAACATAGTTACTCAAAAGTAAGCCAGAATCTTGTCCATTCTAGAGCACCTGGAATTTACAGAGGGATGGGCCTTTGTGCAGACTTATAGTCACCTCATCCTCCCAAGGTTAAGTGCCTGGCGTAACATCAGGATAAAGTGTGGCAAAGAGTTTAATGAGTGCCTAAGGGAAAATGGGATTCTACCTGTCCAGTGTTGCCTACGTTCTCTCTCCCCTATGAAGCCTTCCTGTTATGCTGTTTCATGTATTGTCTGTGACATTTGGACCTTTATCTATTGCTCTCCTTCCTGTCCCTGCACATCTCACTCCAAAACTGTCTTTTTTCCTGGCTTCCTCAAAGGGTGACATTTCTGACATCTGCTCTATGAGCAGGTGAGCAGGAAGCAGCAGCAACTGCGGCGGCAAAAGCCCTTGCTCTTTAAGGATAAAAATATACAGATATGCAAAACCTGAGGATGGCTGCAGGATGGGAATGACAGGAGCTGTCAGTGTATCTTTTCCTTATTATACTTGCAGTTACCGAGGAACTAAGCAAGTACAGTGTGAAATTAGGGCACCCTGGGGCTCAGACTTGGCATCTGTTTTCAATGCCACTGGACTCAGTTCTGAAAAATGTGACTAGGAAGCAGTGTTCCCTCTAAGCTGAGTTAGTGTGAGCCAGCTCACAGTTTTTTAGCCTCTGGCTCACAATTTTATGTCTCAGCTCAGGAAGGAGGGCTCCAGAGCAAACTAATTTCTGCAGCAGCCAAATCGCTCGCTCACAACTTTAACGCCAGCAGCTCACCAAGTAGAATTTTTGCTCACAAGACTCCACAGCTTAGAGGGAGCATTGCTGGGAAGGCCTTTGAGCATGGGCAGAGTGGGAGCTCTGATGAACCACCACTCTGATGAACCACCACCGTTGCCGGGTCTACTAAAAGATATGGGGATCTACAGATTTTCTGAAAAGCCCCCCCAACAGCCTTATGGTTCAACTTCTGGCTGACCCATATATTTCCACTTGGTCACAAACTATAGTGCAGAAAATCAAAACTATGGGAATCGATTTGGCTTCTTTGTACAATTGTGGTGAAACAGCTATTTTGCAGGTGATGAGGAGGAGGATTTGGGATATGGAAGCCCAAACAATTAATGCCGGGAGCTATGGAGTCTGCTCCCCACGCTCCCTTGA
>NW_015163688.1:208214-208327 GCF_001447785.1 Gekko japonicus | reverse complement strand
TCTGACATCTGCTCTATGAGCAGGTGAGCAGGAAGCAGCAGCAACTGCGGCGGCAAAAGCCCTTGCTCTTTAAGGATAAAAATATACAGATATGCAAAACCTGAGGATGGCTG
>NW_015163688.1:208010-208201 GCF_001447785.1 Gekko japonicus | reverse complement strand
CTCTAAGCTGAGTTAGTGTGAGCCAGCTCACAGTTTTTTAGCCTCTGGCTCACAATTTTATGTCTCAGCTCAGGAAGGAGGGCTCCAGAGCAAACTAATTTCTGCAGCAGCCAAATCGCTCGCTCACAACTTTAACGCCAGCAGCTCACCAAGTAGAATTTTTGCTCACAAGACTCCACAGCTTAGAGGGA
>NW_015163688.1:205150-207864 GCF_001447785.1 Gekko japonicus | reverse complement strand
CTTATGGTTCAACTTCTGGCTGACCCATATATTTCCACTTGGTCACAAACTATAGTGCAGAAAATCAAAACTATGGGAATCGATTTGGCTTCTTTGTACAATTGTGGTGAAACAGCTATTTTGCAGGTGATGAGGAGGAGGATTTGGGATATGGAAGCCCAAACAATTAATGCCGGGAGCTATGGAGTCTGCTCCCCACGCTCCCTTGACCTCCCCCCCCCCAAGCCTCTATGGCTCAGTAAAAAATTACCCCTTTTAAAGTTAAAAGTGGTTGTGTGAGTCTTTTTGGCCAATTCCCTATTTGTACAAATGTTGAACTCAACAACATTATGATCACTGTTTCCAAGTGGTGCAATCACTTTTACATCTCTCACCAGGTCTTGAGTGTTACTTAGGACCAAATCAAGGATCGCCTCTCCCCTGGTAGGTTCCATGACCATCTGCTCCATAGCACAGTCATTTAGAGTGTCTAGAAACTCAATCTCTTTCTCTCGACTAGAACACATATTGACCCAATCAATGTGTGGGTAGTTAAAATCACCTATTACGACACAGTGTTTTTGTCTAGCTGCTATCTTTAATTCATTCATCATTTTATAATCCTCCTCTATCTTTTGATCCGGTGGGCGATAACAAACTCCCAGTGTTAAGTTTCCTTTTGGCCCCCCTATTTCAACCCACAGAACTTCAAGCAGCGAATCCAATTCTCTTAGCCTCCCGATCTTTTATGTATGTATGTATGAAAAGCATCCTCAAATAAGATAAATCTTTAGATATTTGGAAGGACTAAAACTGCTCTGCAATTGGCAGGGCAATCTGCTCAGCTCCCACTGCTGTAATAATTCTTACTGTCTTGCTGTTGCTAAGGAAGATTTTCAGAGGGTACTAGGGTTGCCAACCTCCAGGCTGGGCCTGGAGATCTCCTGGAATTACAGGTGATTGTCAGACTACAGAAATCAGTTCCCTTGGACAAAGTAGCTGCTTTGGGGGAATGATCTCTATGGCATCACATCCCTGCTGAGCTCCTGCCCTCCCCTAACTCCACCCCCAAATCCCCAGGAATTTTCCAGTCTGGGGTTTGCCACCCTAGCAGTTATAACTTTTCATGACCTGGAAGTAAATAACGTCACGCTAAGCCTTTGTTAAAAGGACAGATCGCTTTTCTCCAAGGCAGCTGAGGACTCTTAGGTGTGTCAGGCATATGTGCATAGCTGCTTGGGCCCTGGCCTTCCAGACTGGACATTAAATTCTTTGTCTGGGTACACGTGGCCTGGCTTTCCCCCCACATGCTCTCCCATCCACAGGCAACCCCCAAAGAGGCTCTGTGAGCAGAGGAAAGTTTGCCTACATCACAACAGGCCCATTTCCCAATTTTCTTCTGATTGCTGCTTTCCAGGTAGAGGCTGAGCTTTCTTTCCCTGGTACCTTCAACGTCCAGCTGTCTTCATTTCTTCAATCATGTCGGACTGCACTGAGGTGATCAATAGAAAGAAAAGCAGAATTTATTTTAGGTTGCTGAACCTTCTTCCCAAGCTTTTTACACTTCTTTTTTTTATTTATTGTGCCTTGTCTTGTTTTGATTATGGTTATAGAAGGCATTGCCTTGAAAAATTCAATAAGAATTCAAGCTGCACAGCAAGAAGAACAAGTTTGGTTTGCAATTGCCTTCCCCCCCTCCCCTCTCTTTTTTTCAAGGGTGCAAGACCTGGACAGTAATGAGTGAGAAAAAAGTTTTTAAAAATGTAACATCATCCCAGACTTTGAAAGGGTTTTCATCGAGAACTAGAGTCGCCAGCTCTGGATCGGGAAATCCCTGGAGATTTGGGGGGTGGAGCCTGGAGAGGGAATGGTTTGGGGAGGGGAGGGATGTCAGCAGGGTACAATGCCATAGGGCCCAACTTCTTCAGGGGAAACTGATATCTGTAGATTTGAGATCAGTTATAATTATGGGTGCTCTCCAGCCACTACTTGGAGGTTGGCAACATGAGAACATAACTAGTCCCAATCCAGCCGGAATGCGCCTCAGTTGCTTGCCTTGCGTGAGCAATTAATCTGAGTGAAATTGCCCCCAATTTTCAGACCCTAACCTAGGAGGCCAGATCTGCTGTTCTGGCGATGTGGCAATGCCTATGGCTTCACTCGACTTTTAGTTCCCATTTCCCCCTACCCCCATGTTGCCAACAGGCCTGGGGGGGAAATCCTGTCCCTTTAACAGATATTGAATGTGTGGAAATGGGCAGCTGAAGCTTGTCATGGCAGGGAGCTAAATAAGATCACCTGATAGCTGCTCCAGATCAAACTGTTGTTAAAAGGACAGCTAGAGGGACCAGTTCAAAAGCTGGCCACCTTACTGCTGTCTACTGTGTGTCATGCCTGATCTTCTGGATGTAACAGGTGTTGTGGTTCCGATTACAAATTTCATCTGAAACAGCAAGTGGGTCTGATAGAAAACGAAGGTCACTTTTCAAAGCCAGAGAAGGTGAAAAGTACTCAGAAACGTGGAGTGATTTCAGCAAGAGTACTTTATTTAGTCAGGAACAAGACAAAGTAAGCCGGCGCGCAGGCCGGTATATATGCACAGAAACCCACCACCAAAACACACCCCCTATTCACCCTATAGGTTATTTACAGAAGCCGAGAGTCCCATAGGCTCTCGGCTGTGGACCTGGCCCTCTGATTGGCGCGGGCTAGGATCCGCTTGGCTATTGTTCTAA
>NW_015163688.1:204577-204688 GCF_001447785.1 Gekko japonicus | reverse complement strand
CCATCGTCTAGTAGTGCCTGATCCTTTAAACTGGAGGTGCCAGGGATTGAACCTGGGACTCTCCACTTGAGTAGCAGGTGCCCTAATGCTGAACTGCAGCCGTTTTCTACC
>NW_015163688.1:195460-201930 GCF_001447785.1 Gekko japonicus | reverse complement strand
CGAGGAGCGCAGCGTGGCGAGGCGAGATGCGGCCGAGCTGGCTGATGCTAAACGAAGCGGGGAGCCGCGGATCGAAGCAAGGAGCAGTGTGACGAGGTGAGGCGCGGTGCAGGGAGGCTAGAGCTGGCCCTGAGCTTGTGAGCGTGGCATGGCGAGATGCCGGTGGTTTTGGAGCGAGATGTTGTGCGATGGAGCGTTGATCTCCGGCGAGCGACGGGGCTGCGGCGGCGGCACGATCGGTGCTCGGTGCTGCTTGATCTCCTCCGGGTCTGTTCAGGAAGGGTAGAATCCAATCCTCGTCGCCAGTGAAAAGTACTCAGAAACGTGGAGTGATTTCAGCAAGAGTACTTTATTTAGTCAGGAACAAGACAAAGTAAGCCAGCGCGCAGGCAGGTATATATGCACAGAAACCCACCACCAAAACACACCCCCTATTCACCCTATAGGTTATTTACAGAAGCCGAGAGTCCCATAGGCTCTCGGCTGCGGACCTGGCCCTCTGATTGGCACGGGCTAGGATCCCCTTGGCTATTGTTCTAATTGTACGAAGCTTTGGGCTTGTGCTTGACCGCATGGCCCAACGGTCATGCACATGGTAATGGCGGAGTACATTACAGAAGGGAAACCAATTCTTGAAGCTGCTTTACCCCAGCAGTTCTAAAACCAGAGGCTGTGAAGTATCTCTCTTTGTTCTGAAGTGCTGGCACAGTCTGTAGACCCATTTTCTGTTGCGCTGTATGAACCAGCATTGTGTCATTAAAACAATATGACAAATGAGCCAATAGGGCAAGGAGTGGGTTGTATGCTCTTCAGTAAGCATTTTGTACTTCAGCCCTGACTTCTTCATATCAATTGAATACCCACTGAATATAAAATTAAAAATGAACCCAGCCACTCATTACCCAAAACAGCAGATCATTTTGTTTGCTCTTAATGGCAAGGCAGTAACAACGAAGATCCACTACACAGAAAGGGTGCCTGGTAGGCTTGTCATGTCCCCTACATGTATGTGGCCCTAGGTTTAGGATTGTATGAATTGGAACATGTAAGCCGCTCAGAGCCCTTAGGGGGTGAGCGGGATACAAATTGAAATATAAATAGATAAATAAATAAATAATGTAAATTAACTGGGATCTTTCCACAATGTTCACATCTAGGAAACTCTTCCATCCCCCCTCCAAAAGTCCATATCCAAAACATCTCATTCTTCACCTGAAGTGCTGTGTGATGCAAAAGAAGTCTGAAAAAGATCAAGAGCCAAGTATTTGCATATTTTGTGCCATCATGAAAAACACAGCACAGTACCCGCTATGGAATCTGGTGTCCTAAGAATCTCCACTTTCATCATAACAGGATCAGATCCTGGCTCTTATGGTTTTGCAGAAAACTTCAGGCTTGGGAAACTCTGCTTCAATTTGGGCCTGACAAAGACTCAAAAAAGGGGACCTTGACCAACTCCCCTAGCAACCCATCACATAGCTTCTTTGATTGCAGAAGCATCAAACTAAAATGGACTGTGGAATACCATCTGTGAGTATTCACTGTCTGTGAATGTCAGTGGACAGTAAAGAGGAGCTCCCCATGCACTAGGTAACACTACTGCTTTAACTGTGCAATCTGTGATCAGGTCATTACATGCCAGGAATATATACACATGTGTTTCATTGTATGTATATGGTGTGTAAATCATGATTTCCCAGTGTACATACACTCAGTGAAATATCGGTCTGTGTAAATATCATGGCTATCTTCAACTATGTTGTATGCTAATTCCTATACATGACTGCTTTTCAAGTAGGAATTACATCATGTTTCAAATGAGCCTCATTCTTTTTGTAGTAGCAGAAGCTGAATGGCAAAAACAGCATAGGCATTGGAAGCAGAGTTTCCAGTAGGCCTGACTAGAATAGTCCAGTCCCTTCGACAGAGGCTCAGTGTATGGAAATGGGCAGATTAAGTTTTTGATGGCACAGAGATAAATAACATCACCTGGCAAACAACAGCCAGTTAAGCCTTTGTTGAAGGGACAGAACCTTTTTTCCCTTCAAGACTACTGGCAGCCTTAAATGGAAGTTGCAACCTCTCTTCCTGAAAAGGAGGTAACATGCCACCTGTAGCAACAGGTGCTATAGCCACCCTTTTCATCCACCAATACAGCTCTATGAGGTAGCAGGCCCGCTCCAGTGCTGACGTGTCAGCTGCAGTGACAAACTGTCTGGAACAAGGGAATATACAGACAAGTTTAGCAGCAGGGTGAGGAAGCCAAGGCACTAGTCTCTCCATGTCCTTAAAAGGGTAAGCACATTTACCCCAAACAGACCTACATAAATAAAACATTTATAGGGGGATTAAAAAACAGCAGTTATGAAGGTACAAAGCCAGAAGGGGGCTGGGGGCTATCCAGTGTATTGCACTGAGTGCAGCATATATGACTGTCTGCCAGCTGGACAGAAGTCATGGGTGTGTGCTTGGTGCAAGGAGCTCCTGGTTCTCAGGGAACAAATTCACAACCTCGACCTGGAGAAGCAGAGATAGTCAGTTAGGCACATGGATAAGACTCTTGGGGACTTGTGAAATGTGTCCCACTCTGAGAATGGAAGCTCTGCTGCTGCCAGGGAGCATGAGGGTCAAAAGGACACAGGGCACCATGCAGAAGTAAGGGGAAAAGTTCCCTCAGAAGGGATCCCTTCTGCAGTTGGTGAACAGGTATCCTTTCACACCCAGGAAACATCTCTGAGCAGGGAGCAAAGAGGGCTCTTGGTAGTTGGTCGATCCTTTGGCATGTAGATAAATTAGTTGCAAACCTGTATACTGACTGCAAGGTGACTTGCCGGCCTGGTGCAAAGGTAGCAGACATTACACATGGTCTAGATAGGCTGGTAGACTGTGCTGGGGAGGACTCAGTGGTCATGCTACATGTTGGCACCAACAATGTGGGGAAATGTAGTTGTGTGGTCCTGGAGGAAAAATTTAAACTGCTAGGCAGGAGACTCAAGGCCAGGACCTCCAAGGTAGCCTTCAGAAATGCTGCCTATTCCATGCACAGGGCCAGCTGGACAGGCACAAATCAGGAATCTCATGTGTGGATGAGACAAGGTGTGGGGAGGATGGGTTAAAGTTTGTTGGGCACTGGAATGCTTCTTGGAACAAGCAAGACCTGTACAAAAGAGATGGCCTCCACTTGTCCCAAAAAGCAACCAGGCTGCTGATGCTCACTAAAAGAAATGGCAGAGAAGCTGAATGCATCTTTTGCCTCTGTCTTCACGGTGGAAGATGGGAGGTTCTTGCTGACTCCAGAACTGCCAATTTTCGGGGGAGTGTTGAAAAACCTGAGTCGGATTGAGGTGATGAGAGAGGAGGTCCTACAACTGATGGACAAATTAAAAACTGACAAATCGCCAGGTCCAGATGACATACATTCACAAGTTCTGAAAGACCTCAAATGAAAACTCAAATGAGAACTTACAAAAATATGCAATCTATCAATAAAATCTGCCTCCATCCCTGAGGACTAGAAGGTAGCTAATGTAACGCCCATCTTTTAAAAAATATTCCAGAGGAGATCTGGGAAATTACAGGCTGGTCAGTTTAACATCAATACTGGGTGAGTTGGTGGAATCCATTATCCAAGACAGAATTAGTAGGCACATTGATGAACAAAAACTATTGAGGAAGAATCAGCATGAATTCTGTAAGGGAAGATTTTGTCACACTAACTTTTAGAGTTCTTTGAAGGGGTGAACAAACATGTAGACAAGGGTGATGCAGTAGATATTGTTTACCTAATCTTCCAGAAAGCTTTTGATGAAGCTCCTCTTCAAAGGCTTCTAAGTAAACTCAGCAGTCATGGGATAAGAGGACAAGTCCTCTTGTGGATTAAAAACTAGTTAATTAACAGGAAACAGTGAATATAAATGAGCAATTTTCACGGTGGAAGGTGGTAAGCAGTGAGGTACCACAGGGCTTGGTACTAGGTCTGGTGCTTTTTAACTTGTTCATAAATTATTTGGAGTTGGGAGTATGCAGTGAAGTGGCTAAGTTTGTGGGTGACACTAAGGGCGATTTCGCACAAGACTTTGGCCCGGGGTGAACCTTCTCTTTCCTCCGGAGCATTTCATCAATCTCACACCATTTGACTCGCAGCCTCCTTTTGGCCCGGAGCTTCCCCCATTTGCTCCGCATCAGCTGTGATCCTCAAATCCCAGGATTATCCGTTTGCTTCGCAGAGCACACAGGAGCAACGCTCTGGCAGTGAGGACCCTAGGGGGTGGGCACATGCATCAAGCCCCACCCCCTGCTCCCAGCAGTCTTCAGTTGGGCCACGGGGAGCCAGAAGAAGCAAGGTAAGTAGAAGCCTCCCCCCCACCATTCCTGGGCCGCGCCTGGGTGTGGAGGCTGGGAGAAGGCCTGCCGCCCCCCCACCCCCGTGGTAGGCCCCCTGAGAAGGCAGTGAGCACAACTTCATGATCCTATTAGCCTTTCTGGCATGGACAGGGTTAAATAAGTGAAAAGGAGTCACACTGTATCAGAGCTGTAGAGAGCGCCCAGACTAAGACTTCCTCTGTTCCCCATGCCACTCAATCCAAAGTAAACATCATATAAAAACCAATCACCTGACTTGCCTAGCTCTATTAGCCTCCCAGGGTGACCATGTCCCTCAGGATTTTGTCATCCTAGCCCAGTGGTCTCCTCTCCAGTATAGTAACCATTGGCACTACAGTACCTGCTGTTTGGTTTCCTGGTGCCTACATCCTTCTTTCCTGAAGCATCTCTGCACCAAAGCAAAGAAATAATCCAAGGACATTTAACACCCAGGTTATTTTTTGTAAATTCAATGGTCTAGGGAACCAGGATTTTTTCCCTTGCTTCCTCACAGACTCTTCATGTATTTAGGCACCTCCCACAGTTTCCTCAGATTTTCTCCATTCTCCAAACCTGCTTTGCTGCAAAGTTTTGAGGATGATCGCAGCAAAGCCTGCTGTGTTAGTGGAAAGGTTCAGAGCCCGGGAGAAGGCCTGCTGCCCACATCCCATTCTTCCTGGGCTGCGCCTGGGCGCAGAGCCCAAGAGAAGGCCTGTCACCCCCCCACCCACAAAAGCTTATACCTTGAATAATACTTGAACTTAGTTGGTCTTAAATGTGAGAACTGAGTCTGAGTCCAGTGGTACCTCCAAGATGGCAATTCATCTGGCAAAGTAAAAGACCTAGAATAAGCTTGAAAGTATTACAGGATACAAAGGAAAGAGGAGGCTTCGCAGTACCAGACTGGCACCTTTATTACAAAGCAGCAGCTCTGACATGAATGAAAGAGTGGATTATGTTGGAAAGTCCAAGACTGTTAAAGATAGAAGGTCATGACTTGAAGTTAGGTTGGCATGCCTTTGCATGGTATGGAAAAAGTAGTATACATCACTACTTTAAACAACACACATTAAGAGCAGCATTGCTGAAGATATGGGCAGAGGTTAAAAACATTTGGTACACAAAGATACCCCAATGGGTTTCACCATTGGAGGCCTTTATAAATCCCACCTTATTTACTAAAGATCAACTATGGAGATATGAAGACCTTTTAGATAAGAAAAATAACCTAAAATCTCACGAAACCCTCCAAAGATAGGGTATTCACCTGAACTAGTGGGAAAGGATGCAACTTGACTCTAGATACATAAAAGATAAACAAATGGGTCTTTATGATAAGGCCTGTCACCCCCCCCCCCCAAAAACGCTAAACCTTTAAACTGAATCCAATGTTGGATCAGGATAATGGTCCATCCAGTCCAACACTGTCACACAGTGGCCAAAAATACCAGGTGCCATCAGGAGGTCCAGCAGTGGGGCCAGAACACTAGAAGCCCTCCCACTGTTGCCCCCCTAAGCACCAAGAATACAGAGCACCACCTGCCCCAGACAAAGAGTTCCTATCTATCCCTTGTGGCTAATAGCCACCGATGGACTTCTGCTCCATATGCTTATCTAATTCCTTCTTGAAGCTGTCCATGCTTGTAGCCACCAACACCTCCTGTGGCAGTGAATTCCATGTCTTAATCACTCTTTGGTTAAAGAAGTACTTCCTTTTATCTGTTCTAACCCAACTGCTCAGCAATTTCATTGAGTGCCCATGAGTGTTGTATTGTGAGAAAGGGAGAAAAGTACTTTTTTCTCAACCTGCTCTATCCCATGCATTTTCTTATAAACCTTGATCATGTCACCCCTCAGCCATCGTTTCTCCAAGCTAAAGAGCCACAAGTGTTTTAACCTTTCTTTATAGGGAAAGTGTTCCAACCCTTTTATCATTCTAGTTGCCCTTTTCTGCACTTTTTCCAATGCTATAATATCCTTTTTGAGGTGTGGTGACCAGAACTGTACACAGTACTCCAAATGAGGTTGCACCATTGATTTATACAGGGGCTTTATGATACTGGCTGATTTGTTATCAATCCCCTTCCTAATAATCCCCAGCATAGCAT
>NW_015163688.1:170425-192329 GCF_001447785.1 Gekko japonicus | reverse complement strand
TGGCATCTGGGTTTATTGCAAGCTCTGCTACCAGTATCCATGCTCAAATTAGATGCTGTATTATTGTGGGTGAGTTGTCTGAGATTAGGGAGGCAGTCTGTGCACAAGAAAATGTTTGCCCCCCAGTACTTGTGAAAGGGTTATCTGCGGTGGATCAAGTGGTTAAGACACTGAACTGCAGGCTGTGGAAGGTCAGTAGTTCAGCAGTTTGAGACCCGGGTGCCACATGACGGAGTGAGTTCCCGTCTCTAGTTCCAGCTCCTGCCAACCTAGCAGTTCGAAAGCAAGAAATTACAAGTAGATAAATAGGTACCACTTTGGTGGGAAGGTAACAGCGTTCCGTGCGCCTTGGTGTTTAGTCATGCCGGCCACATGACCATGGAAACGTCTTCGGACAGCGCTGGCTCTTCGGCTTTGAAACGGAGATGAACACTGCAACCCTAGAGTCGGATTCGACTGGCTTTCGAGCAAGGGAACCTTTACCTTTACCTTTACTTGTGAAAGAGAACTGTCATTATCCAGTAGAGGTTGTAAGTTGCTGATGATGCATTGAACTGTTTTTTGAGTTGGAGCCTGAGCTGTGGGTGTTGCCTTCCAACACACTTCCAGTGATGTCAGGGGGCGTGGCATATGCAAATAAGTTATGCTAATGAGCTCCTGCACCTCTTTTCTATGAAATGACCCCTGGGTGTGACCTCATTTGGAATACTATGTACAGTTCTGGTCCCTGTACCTAAAAATATATATATATATTATAGCATTGGGAAAAGTGCAGAAAATTGATTAAGGGGATGGAACACCTTCCCTATGAAGAAAGGTTAAAGATTTTAGGGCTTTTTGGCTTGGAGAAATGATGGTTGAGGGGTGACGTGATAGAGGTTTACAAAATTATGCATGGGATACTTTTCTCCTTTTCTCACAATATAAGAACTCACAGGCACTCAATGAAATTAATGAGCAGTAGGCTTAGAGCAGATAAAAGGAAGTACTTCTTCACCCAAAGAGTGATTAACACATGGAATTCACTGCCACAGGAAGTGGTGCATAGACCGCTTCAAGAGGGGATTGGATAAACATATGGAGCAGAGGTCCATCATTGTCTCTTAGCCACAAGGTATAGATGGAACACTCTGTCTGGGGCAGTGATGTTCTGTGTTTTTGGTGCTTGAGGGGGTAACAGTGGGAGGGCTTCTGGAGTTCTGGCCCCGCTGGTGAACCACCTGATGGAACCTGGGTTTTGACCACTGGGTGACATAGAGTGTTGGACTGGATGGGCCATTGGCCTGATTCAATATGGCTTCTCTTATGAACTCTTATGTTCTTATGTCAGAGTGGCATTGCAGTTGTAAAAGAGCAAAGAAATGAAGGGATTAAATGCTCACTTTTCCCAGCAATTGGCCCCAATCTTCAAAGTGGCTGTGGGGCTGCTAATTAGTTAGGGGGGAAAGTCTTAATCATGGACTGCCTTACATCACAGCAGTTTATTGTCATTTGACTTTTTCCTCAAATGCAGCAACCCCAGTAGTTTCTACCTAGTGAGTCCTATTTCAAGGATTACAAGGATCTGTGAAATCAGGATTTGCTCCAAGCTCTAGTGATAAAGCTCCAGGTATTAGATTGTTTTTTGCACTACTTTACCACATACAAGCATATAGCAAGCTGGTCCATTGCTCTTTGTGTTTTCATTAAAGCTTTTCAAAACTACCTTCCTGTCTGAGGTTTAACAACAGCTCATATAAAACTCTGGACATCCTTAATTTCACCAACCTCCAGCCGGCCTAGACATAGTTTATTTTAAAAGCAAATTCTCTTTCTTCCCCAAGCTAGGGAACTACCACAGGTGGTCTAGGGTAGGTAGTCTGCTGTGGAACTGGTTAACAGCGCCACAGAACTGTTTGTTAACCAATGAAATGCGGCGTAGAGGAGGTACATTGAGTTGAATCTATTGTTGTTGTTCAGTCGCACAGTCGAGTCCGACTCTTCGCGACCCCATGGACCAGATCACGCCAGGCCCTCCTGTCTTCCGCCGTCCTCTGAAGTTGGCTCAATTTCATGTTCATTGCATCGATGACACTGTCTAACCATCTCATCCTTTGCCGTCCCCGTCTTCTTCGACCTTCAATCTTTCCCAGCATCAGGGTCTTCTCCAGTGAGTGCTCCCTTCTCATTTGGTGGCCAAAGTATTTGAGCTTCAGTTTCATTATCTGGCCTTCCAGGGAGCAGTCAGGGTTGATTTCTTTTAGGATTGACTGATTTGTTCTTCTTGCAGTCCAAGGGACTCTCAAGAGTCTTCTCCAGCACCATAGTTCAAAAGAATCTATTCTTCGGCGCTCGGCCTTCCTTATAGTCCAACTCTCGCAGCCATACATGACTACTGGGAATACCATTGCTTTGACCATGGGGACTTTTGTTGGCAGGGTGATGTCCCTACTTTTTATCATTTGAATCTATTACTGAGAGCCAATTGCTACACAGAAAAAAAGGGCAGACTGAAATGGTAGAATTTTGGACAGTCCTACTTCAGTTTGCCAGTGACTGTTGTGTGTCAAATTTTGGAATGGTGCCCCAGGTACCAAACATACTGCATGTCATATAGTAGCATATCAGAAAGAATGAGTTGGCATAGCCCTTTCCTTACAATATTACTTTTCACACGTGAGAGTATTCAAAATCATGGGTCTTCCCCATCTCAGTCTGCCACTTCAGTCCTGATTCACACATGCATGAGAATGAGGTGGGAATGAGGCAGTAGAGACCTGAGGTGGAAGATTCCAGTTCTGCATAAAAACCCTGTGCAAATAGAAAAGCAGTACAGCAATGGAACACTAGCTTTCTTGGCTTGCAGTGCCGCCTCCTGTATGCAAGTAGTTTTCAACACAGGGAAGCATTCTGAAATGTGACCCTCCGTGTTCCAAAGTGTGAAAGCAACGTAATCTGTTCTACCACTGCATTCTTGTGTGTGTATGAACCAAGTCTCAGCCTACATAATATATAAAATGGCATTTCTCAAACAGTGGACTGGGGACCTCTGGGGGTCCATGAGCATTTTCTGGGAATCCTTCAGTCCTTTGTAAGGAGAGCAAGCCCCTCTTACACCCAACCAAATGAACTTTTCTCTGTTTTCCTTGAATGGGAACTCTCTGCTTCAGCGGAAGGAGGCCAAATGGGCTTTCCCTTCTTTCAAAGGGTAGGAGCTTGTAGAGCCACTATCTTCTAGCTTCCAGATTACCCCAGAGCAAAGTTCCCTTTAAGCTGCACCAGAGGGTGCTGGTGCACAACATTTTAGCCAGCAGTGCAGGCTAAATGAACTGAGCCCACAAATGAACGAGAAGGCTCCCCCCCTCCACTGGAAACAATGGAGGATGGGGACACCTCCTTCTGGGGCCCATAGAATTGGACCCGTGGTCCAATCTTTTTGAAACTTGGGGGGCTTTTTGAGGAGAGGCACTAGCAGCTATGCTGCGAATTTTATGCCTCTACCTCAAACAAATAGTCCCCTCAGAGCCCCAGATACTCCCAATTGATTTTTCATTATAGCCTATGGGGTCAATTGACTGTAGTGGTCCCCATAGGCTATAATGGAGCAGGGGGGGAAATCACGAGGCACCAGCAGCCATGTTGCAAATTTGGTGCCTCTGCCTCAACAAACAGCCCCCAGAGCTCCAGATACTGCCAGACTGATTCTCCATTATTGCCTATAGGGCCCATTGAATATAAAGTTCCCCATAGGCTACAATGGGTAACTTTGCACACTCCTGTTATGCTTTTCAGTATGATTTGAAAACTGCCTTGAGTCACAAGTAGTTAGGGCAGGTTGTTAAGTAAGACAGGGTTCAGACAGTGATTGTTCCACCTCTGTTATACTTGACCTGTAATGCTGGTTGTCATATTTCACTTAACCCGCCCACCCAGTAGACTGCAAGTGTTTCCCCCCTCCCCCCACCAAAATGCTACTATGCTTTCTAAGGCTCAGCTAGAAACTTCCTTTTTGTTAGGTTAGGCAGGTTTCAGATAGTGATGTTCCTCCTCTGTTATACCTGACCTGTGATGCTGGTTCTCATATTTCACTAAAAAAAACCAAGTCAACTACAAGAGCCCCCTCCCCAGTGCTGGCTCAGCACAGGGCGACGTTCTGAGGACAAGTCTACCAATATAGTGGAAAGAGGTGGGGGAAATCTGACTTGATTCTGTTTTCTCCTATAACGTTTAAATTACTGTTAAAATACAATTTTTACAAGGTTATGGAAATAATTTTCTGTATGCCAATAAAGGCTGACTTGACTTGAAATAATTTTCTAAAAAAGTAATTTACATGATAGTGAAATGTAGACTCACTCACAACTTTAACGCTACTGGCTTTTTTTCACCCATGAGGCAGAATTTTTGCTCACAACACTGTGGAGCTTAGAGGGAGCCTAGAGCACTAGCTTGAAACTCAGGGGTGGCTTAAATGCCTTCCTCCCTGCTGCTCCAGAGAGGGGTGCCAACTCCAGCCTGGAAAATTCTGGGAGATCTGGGGTGACAGTGCCAGGAGAGGGAGCTCAGCAGGCATGTGATGCCACTCTAGAACTTATATTTCTCCTAGACTCTATGATAGAATTTGCTAGTCTCCTCTCCTATGGTATTTCCCTCAGACTCTGCCCTCTGAAGCTACTATTTCCTGCATGGGAATGGATCTCTGTAGTCTGGAGATCAGATGCAATCACAGGAGTACTCCAGGTCCCATCTTACATGCTAACCTCAGCTGGCTCCGAGCAGGAGGCAGAATAAGTGCCTCAGCAACTCACCTTGGATGGATCCTGAATGGGCAACAGTGCAACAATCGAAGGCACATGCCTCCTCTCCTGCCTGAGCAGAGTCCAAGGCACGGTGAAAAGGAAGCTCTCTAGTGGCACTGTAATCAGCCAGGAGGTGATGCCAGGGGTGCCCCACCAGTCACTTTCTTCATCTTGGTGACCCCTGTTGGTGTGGCAGCCTAAGTGGCAGCTTCAGTCACTTCGGCAATGAACCAGCCCTGCAGAAAATGCACTGATTGGTTGCTGGGATCCAGTTGCTCAGCCTTAGAAACTCTAATTGGCTGAGTGGCACCAAGGATGTATACTTCTGATCAGGGGTCATTTCGTAGAAAAAGAGCTAGGGGAACTCATTAGCATAACTCATTAGCATATGCCACACCCCCTGACATCACCGGAAGTGTGTCATAAGGCCACATACCCCGCCCCCAACGGTCCCGGCCGCCGCCGGCCTTGCAGCTCCACTGCCGAGCCCCATGAGGGGCCCAGTGGTGGACCTGCAAGGCCGGCAGGAGTGCAAGGAAGCCCCGCAAAGGCCCTCCCTGGCCCCAGGCAGGCAGGGGTGGGGAGAGGCAGGGAGGAAGCAACTTACCGTCCCTCTTCTCCTGCCTCCTCCTGGCTGAATGAGGGCCGGAAGCAGGGGGCGGGGCTTCGTCATGTGCCCCGCCCCCCGTACCTCACCCGGGGGAACTGCGATCCCCCGCGATCCCCCCCGAAATGACCTCTGCTTCTGATACAGTCATCACAGCTGACATCAGGTTGTTGTGTTTTTTTAAATGAAATGGTTTTTATATCCCATGCAAAAGATTCACCATAGAAAGAGATTTCTCTTTGTGTTTATATACAACAGCAACCATAAGCAGTTTTCCATTGCATACTAGAAATTCAGGTTTTGTATGATGCTGGTCTTTTTTTCTATTAATAGAAACAGCCCTGAAAAATTTCCCCAGCCATTTCCCACTGGAGAGAAGTTATTCACCAAAGAGGAAGGTTTTTGCTGCCTCCAGCACTAAGGCAGGGATAAGATTAATCAGAACTTGGATCGGGAGCTTTTTAGTTGTGGCCCTACAGAACCAGCTGCCCTCAAAGATCTATATATCTAATACCAAAGTAGCCCCCTCTGTGCTGATATCTAAATCAGCACAGAGGGGGCACTTGGGGGGGAGGGAGAGTTTTGTGCACACATGGGGCGGTCCCCAGGTGTGCACAAAAATCTAAAAAGTTTTTTAAAAATTGGGGGATACTTAAATCCCCCCAAAAGTGACAGAGTGTCCCCTGCGCATGTGCAGGGAACGCTCTGTAGCCGGCCTCGCTGCCGCCGCGGCGGAGCCGGGCGGGGGGGAGGATCGGCCTCACCGCCGCCACCGAGCCCGGCAAAGGGGGGGGAAGGACCGGCCTCTCCGCCGCCGCCTCCGCCTCGGAGCTGGGGGGGAGGACCGGCCTCGCCGCCGCCGCCTCCTCGGGGAGATCGAGGGGGGGATGGAGGAGACGGAGCTCTTCTCCCCCCGCGAGTATCGCGGGTCTCCTTACGGGGGGGAAGACCGGCCTCGCCGCCTCGGGGAGATCGAGCGGGGGGGGGATGGAGGAGATGGAGCTCTTCTCCCCCCCGCGAGTATTGCGGGTCTCCTTACTTGTTATATTATAAAGCATACCTTAGTGGGAAGTGCCATCAAGTAACTGCTTACTTATGGTGATCCCGTGGGATTTTCAAGGCAAGAGACATTCAGAAGTGGTTTGTCACTTGCCACCGCCTGCCTTTGCATCACGACCCTGGTATTCCATGGAGGCCTCCTATCCAGATACTAGGTAGGGCCAACCCTGCTTAGCTTCCAAGAGCTGACGAGATCTGGCTAGCCTGGGCTCTCTTAAGCATACTTTAGCCTGAAGTAATTCTGAGCAGACTAGAGGATGGAGGCTTTGATAGGGCATGCACAGCTTGCCTTGCACTTCAAAGGGGGTTGTTCATTGAGCGGCAGGCCCCAGTGAGGGAAGAGGGGAGGGCACCGTTTGGAGAGAATGTGCAAAAATCTTTAAACCAAAATAGATGTCTCAGAACTACTAAAGCCTGAGAAACGCTGCTATAGAATGTTCTAGGTACAGACTAACGATCCATACACGACTATTCTGCCTTCTATGCCATTTTTTAAAATTTTCTTCTTTCTCATTTCCCCCTCACTGAAATGGTAATCATACGATCTCAGGTAAATTGCTCCCACAAGATTTATTTTTGCTTCAGCATTTGGGCTTGCAAAATTTGGTATATTGTGTTAATGGATAAGATTGCAATATATAAGAAAATCCAGGAAGGGGAAACTAAAGTTCAGGAGACAATTATGGAGACTTGGTATTCATTTATTTTGTATCGGAATAGAAACAAATCTAATGAGCAAGTAAAAGAAGATATTTTGAGACACATCTGAACAGCAGAATATTAGGAAAAAATGATTTATACCAGACAGTAGCAGGTGCAAAATGAGTGTATAATTATGCGTGGCAAATGTTACAGATTGTAAAACGGTAAAGGTTCCCTTGCTCGAAAGCCAGTCGAGTCCGACTCTAGGGTTGTGGTGCTCATCTCTGTTTCAAAGCCGAAGAGCCAGCGCTGTCCGAAGACGTTTCTGTGGTCATGTGGCCGGCATGACTAAACACCAAGGTGCACGGAACGCTGTTACCTTCCCACCAAAGTGGTACCTATTTATCTACTTGCAATTTCTTGCTTTTGAACTGCTAGGTTGGCAGGAGCTGGAACTAGAGACGGGAGCTCACTCCGTCATGCGGCAACTTGGGTCTTGAACTGCTGAACTACTGACCTTCCACAGCCTGCAGTTCAGCGTCTTAACCACTTGAGGCACCGCAGCTCCTTTTTACAGATTGTAGGAATAGGGTATTTTCTTTTTCTTCTGTTTGTCTTTAAACTGAACTGGATATATGATAAACAACGTATGTGATATTCTTTTGTGTTTTATTCACAGGTGTATGGGGGAAAAATTAATCCCTTTTTATTTCTTCTTCTAGTATTAATTTGCACCTTTGGGTTAGAAATGAGGGACAACGGCTGGCCTGAAAAAAAACGGAAACTGTTTTTTGAATAAGTTCAAACTGGAATTGACTTGCCAAAATTTGAATTCTCATTTAAAAAGATATTCCCATTTATAAATGCTCTTATATCTGGGGGGTTTAGGAAAAAAACATATATTTTTTAGGTTTTGAAATGTTCTTTTAAAGAAGAAATGGACCAGCAGAGAGCAGGTGCCATGCAGGGCCAAACTAGATGAGCCACTGGGAGATCACATCCTCTTAGCATTTTTTAAGATACTAATTGAAGCAATGCAGGGACCTGATTCAAATTTCTGCTGCACAGAGTGGAGGCTTAGCTGCCCATCCGTTGTTGGTTTCCCCTCCCCCCTTTCAGCCTTAATAACAGCTTCTGGAGATTAGTTTAAATCAGCAAAAAACCACTTAAGGAGTGAAACCTCCTCTTCTCTGTCCCAGTGTTAACTGAGGGCTCCAAACGGCTTCAGTTAACATTTAAAAAATATTGGAGGATCTAGTCATTGACCTTCCAGGGTCTTGTCTGTTTTGACCCTCTGCTACTGTCAGCAAATGCACAAGCCTCAACCCTGGCCCCAAGTAGCTGTCTGTTGAGATGTAGGACAGATGCAAACACCACTCCTATTTCATGGACATCCTCAGGAAAATTATAAAACCAGGAGTTCCATTTGGGGAGGATGGGGGGGGGCTCTTCCTCACCCTTTATTTTTTGACCATGTTCGATTGTCTTTCGCGTATACCTATCTCTCCGGTTGTTATGAAGTATCACCATGCTCCTAAAAATAACACTCAGACAACTCACAAGAATTACTGCGGGGAGCCCCAGTTATATTGGATGAAACATGTGTAGTAGGCCCAGAAATGCCTAGGAAGAATTTTCTGGCCCCTTTTTTGGAACTACAAAAAACAGTCTCCCATTTCTTCCCAGTGAATTGTCAAGAGAGGCACCTATCTGTGGTTGAACTGCTGTGATGTGACTGATGACAACAACAATGTTCTTCAGAAGCTGAATATATAGTGCCCCATGCAGATCCATCACCTTGGGCAGAAGACACATCTCTTGTATTGGTGGCCACCTCTGCGGACAGGACCAGAGATTTTCCTATTTGCTGTGCATCAGACAGCCCGGCTCCTGGCCCAGCAGAAGGCAGGCTATCGTAGCTAGCTGTTCTCCTAGACGGAATATTTTGCACTCCCAGTAACCCAGGAGATATGAATCTCTTATCTCTCTTGCAAACACTGCCATTATTTTTACATGTGACATTTGGTAATGTAGCAACAGTGCAGCAAAAACCCCTTCAGTTTCCAGAGATGAATAGCTCCTGCCATTTCCCTTTTGTATCCACTGCTGAGCTATTTGAAAAGAGCAGGAGATAAGTAGCCTTATGACCACCGCAGATTAACAGACTCTGAGGCGCCAAATGCAGGTTGCTGCTGCTGGGCTGTTGAATTAACGTTTATACAGACCTTTCAGTGCAAAGAACACTGTGAATAAAAGGCCGTGGGCTATGAACTCTGGGGCCATGAAAGCCTTGCGGAAATAAATACTCTTTTATGCAGGAGCAGTATGGCTGTCACCAGTAACTGCCAGACCAGAGTTTCTTTCAGATGGGACACAATCCAGGGATATGGTAGAGTTTGCAAAAATCCAGGGAGGTGTTTTCTGTAGCAAGTCCATGAGATGGATTTTGCTGGCCCAGAGCAGCCTGTGTCATTGCCCAGGGTCTGAACACTTCATCATCAGGAAGGGAGTGGAACATCAACAGTGGGGTCCCATGCAGAGTTATGCCCTTTGAAGACTGTTGACTTAGAAGACTAACCTTTGAGTCCAGTGGCACCTTAGAAGACTAACGTTTGAGGTCCATCCGTGGCTATTAGCCACAAGGTATAGATAGGGGCTCTGGGGCAAGTGATGCTCTGTCTTTTTGGTACTTGGGGGGGTCAACAGTGGGAGGGCTTCTAATGTCCTGGCCCCACTGCTGGACCTCCTGATGGCACTGGTATTTCTGCCCACTGTGTGACACAGAGTGTTGGACTGGATGGGCCTTTGGCCTGATCCAACATTGGCGTCTCTTATGTTCTTATGTTCTTAAGACCAACATAGTTTTATTCAAGCTATGAGCTTTCGTGTGCATGCATACTTCCTCAGATATAGACTGATACAGACTTTCCTCAAGACCTACATACAGAAAAATGGTGGGAGGGGCAGTCAGAGCCAAGACTCATCGGTGAAGCTGTGATTGTATCAAGGCAGCTGGTAAGATCAATGAATGGCAGCAAATGATCTAATTAGCAAATTCAGGCTACCCACCCGAATCTGACTTAGAAGAGTGTGATTTGGTTTTATGACTGCACTTTAAGGATTGTAATCATAGGGGAAGTTCTGTGAGCCATCTCAAGGAGCAGCCACTGAGGCAAGCCATCTTTTAAAGATTTCCTTAGGTGAAGAACCTCAGTGGATTGTGGCTTTCTCCGTCCCTTATTCATGAGAATGCTCTTGGGTACTGATGACTCATTCACAGTCTACAGTGATTGGAAACAGTGCTCCAGGGTTTGGGGCAGGGATCTTCCCCATCCCAGACCCCTGTAATCTTTTATAGAAACCACTATTCATTTAACTTCTGAACCAGTAGGTGTCCTTCTACTGAACATGTGCACTTTGTACCCCCCCTTGTACCCCAGCCTGTGAGCCATACCTTCTGATCTGAAACTCCCAGAAGCCCTTCCCCTCAAGATATGCCAACCACAGAATCTGGTTCACCCCTTAAGCAGGGCAGGAGACAGGGTGTAAGATGCTATGCTGCTTGTGCTGGCTTACAGCCTCCTCTGCACACAGTTGAGAAGGGCAGGAGGGCGTCTTTTACTGAGTTAGTGTTTCCAAAGTAGCTAATGATTGGCTGCAGCATTTTCTCACAAGGCAAATAGAGGCAACAATAGAAGGCGCACGTGTGCGCACACACACACACTCACACACACACACACACACACAATTTCTTTCCTAGCTTCCGTTGCACTGTTGAATGAGCAGCCTTGGGGTTGGAAGACTGGCAGACTCCATGGCAGAGCAAGTCACAGCCACATGTGTATAGCCAGTGTCCTTGAGATGCAAGCTTTGGCATGCCCTGTCATCACTTTTGAAAGCATATTGCTATCAAGTGCTTGCACAGCTTCCTCAAGGGTGGCCAGGATGAGAAAGCAACATCTGCCATCCTGCCAGAACAGGAGAAAGGCACTTGAGTAGCACCAGGTCAATGATCTGAGCCACAGTTTGCAATCCTCTGGAACCCTCTAATCACCTCCTGATTAAAATTGCCACTCACATTAATGAATTTCAGCCTCACAAAGTTGCAGGGAAGGAAGGCCTGTGTCTCTGTCCCCATGTTATTGATAGTGAAATGGAGACACCTAGAGGGGAAATTCCTTTGCCAGGATCAGAGAGGCCCTTGGACAGTAGCAGCAGGTTATAGAGCAGCAGATGTTCCATTGCTCATTTGGGGCATGGGGCCCAGAGTTCTCCTTTAAAAGTAGTGCTTTTGTGGCTGGGACATTGCACTCAAATGGCAGCATAATCAAATTGTTTCTGTAGATGGCAGAGTAATTGGAATTTGGCATGCGGTTTACAATATAGCTATGCAAGAGCCACAGACATCTATTGGATAATATCCTGTGACATCACTGATAAAGAGCAACACACACCCTTCCCAAACACACTGCATGCTGTAAAGTCAAAGCCCGCAGAAAAGAGATTCGAAGGGAAGGGAAATCTATTAATCTCAAGGCAAAAACTGGGAAAGCCTCTTGCAAGTGTCACCGTGGTAGCATGATTTTGAGATTTTAGGAGGATTTGCTCTTGCTCCCCAGTGAATCTAGCTAGGGGCTTCTCCTCTCTTTGCCCTGATAAGTATTCATAGTTAACATCACTGCAAATTTCATGCAGAAACCTTTTGCTGAAAGTATATGGGGATCACAGCAACATTATCCAAAGAAACACACAAAATATATGTAGGACACGACTACTCCTTAACACTCAGAAGACACACACCGGGGCCACCGACAGTCAAGGGTATTTGGTACCAATGCTTAGGGATATTTACTTGCCTTTCAACCCTGTCCCCCATATTTAATGTAAAAATCACTAGCACAGCTGTGACAAAGACAGGTGTTTCATAAGTGGCTCTTAATTTCCATTTCCATGAGTGTACCCTTTCTGTAGCCTGAGCATTCCTCTTTGTGTGCTGGAGTGCTCATCATGCATATAAGGAAGGGGGAAGTGACAGCACAGTTACGGCCAGCCGCCCATGCATTCAGATCTTTATGTTTACAACACATAAACGTGCGAGTGCATAAAGTGCTGCTGAGTCACAGCCAACTTATGGCAACCCCCAGCCAGAGGCTTTCCGGGCAAGTGAGAAGCAGAGGTGGTTTGCCATTGCCTTCCTCTGCAGTGTCTTCCTTGCTGGTCTACCTTCGAAGTACTGGCCCTCCTTAGCTTCCCAGATCTGATGAGACTGAGCTACACCATGCCACCTTCCTTCCCACAATGCATAAATACTATATATGCATTAGAAATTTTGTTTGAACAGAGATTCCAAAGCTTAATTTCTGTAGGCAACAGTTTGTATAAATGTACAGTAAAATTGCAGGATATTTCCATTATTGTAATAAAATAGTAATTGTACAGAAGACTAATGCAAACGTGATTGCTCACAATTCTTCAGATATTTATCTTTTCTTTTTAACCTTGTGAACTCAAATGATTAAACCATGTGTATTTGTTGCCCAATATAGTGAGCCCCTCTAAACCACCAGCAGAATCGTGTAGCAGATGGCAGAAGTTCACTGCCTGTGAAAGAGCACTTTCAGTAACCACCTTTATCTTTGTTAGGTTTCTGTGCCAACTTTGGTTTGTGAGGTTTGTGACATGGTAGAACACCCCCTGGCATGCTAGAGGCCCCAAAATCTCAGGGGACCTCTGGCTGACATTCCTCTACCTGCCCTCCAAGTTTGGTGAGAATTGGATTTATGGGGTCCAAGTTACAGTCCCCCAAAGAAAATGCCCCCATCATAGTTTCCAATACAGGAAAAAGAACGGCAACAAAGCAAGGGCAATAGAAGCCAAGAAGAACAGAATCAAAGTCCCTGAGAATCCCTGCAGTAAAAACTGAAGGTGGGGGGCATTTTTGCAAGCCATCCTCCCCCCCCAAGTGAGGCTGGCAGTGAGGCCGGCTGGCTCCCCCCCACTAAGCGAGGGCCAACGGCTTGCAGCCGGCCGGGCCTCACGCCCTCCCTTCCTCTCACGCGTCCGGCCGGCTGGCTTTGAGGCAGCGGCGACAGCGAGGCCTGCTGCAGAGTGTTCCCTGCGCATGCGCAGGGAACGCTCTGTCAGTTTTGGGGGGATTTAAGTACCCCCCATTTTTTTAACTTTTCAGATTTTTGTGCACACCTGGGGACCACCCCACGTGTGCACAAAACTCCCCCTCCCCCCAGGTGCCCCCGGTGCGCGGATTTAGCTATCCGCACACCAGAGGCCACTTGGCTATTAGATATATAGATATTTGAACTGTCTGGGGTGTGAATTCTTGGGACAAAATGTGCTCTCTCCTTCTTTCATAAGTGGGAACTCACCTAACTAGAAGGCCAAAATGGGATTCAGCAGCAAGCCTTGCTCAGTTAGGCAAAGAGGCCCAGATTAATTAGCCACCTCTCTCACTGTCTCTCTCACCATCTCTCTGTGGAGCAACCCCATTGTTTCATGTTATATAGGGGTTCTGGGGTTTTTTGTGGATGCATCTCAGCCTGCTCTGCAATATCAGCACTGTTCTAGTCCTGTAACTTTCCCAATGCCAAACTATACCACTAATTTTGGACATCAACCCTTTAAATAACTGCTAGTTGCTTAAGTATGAGTCTTTTAACTGATTAACAAATCAAACCAAAATCTGGATGCCATTAAAACATCAATATCTGTGTCTTATAAGGATAATGTGTTTACTGTATTTAACACTCGTCCTTTGCTATTTGTGTTTCACATGGTCTGGTAAGTTTTGGATGCTCACCAACTAAAATCTCCAAGGATAAACTAAGGCAGTAGACCTCCACACGCATTGGAAGAATGCCCTGTTTAAGCCAGAGGGCCTTACTTCTGCCTGAGTCAATATGCACAGGACTGGGTAGTTGCACAGCTTTATCTGATTAATCAATCAGACCAACTGAAGCGAACAGCACTACTGCTAAATGTAGTGTTTTCCTAATGCAGTCGAATCCTTGCAAAAGTGAGCAGGTGTGACTGCTAAACTGTGAGTATATGAGAGATAGGGAGCTGTACACCATGGGATACTGGGCTACAGATTTTGAAATGGCTTGGGAAAAGAAAAGAACTGGAATAGCAGGGGGTATTTGAGGCTCTGAAAAAGCCTTGGATTGGAGTGTACAGGCACAGTCGCGTGAAGAACACTGGAAGGGGATAGATAGCAGGAGCTGCTCTGGTCGCAGAACAACAGACATTGGCAGAGTGGCATGGACTGCTCACAGCCATCCAGTCTGTTCTGTTTCGCTTCCTAAAAGCCCAGCCGTATGCCTCTGTTGCATCAGAGCCAGTCGCCCCAGGGTAATTTAATTTTGTCAGAGAACTTATTGAGACTTTATCCAAGAAGAGCTAAAACCCATTGCCAAGCAATTACTTTAAAACAACAACAACAAAACCTCCCTGCTGAGAATCCACACAACAATTGCCTAACACGGTAGTCACAGAAAGTTAACTGAGACTTTGAGGGCTCGGCTTATTGTTGCTTTGCATCTTTACCTGATTTCAGAATTCCTGTAATGTTTGGTCATGTGGCCCATTAAAATACTTGGAAGCAGGCGCTCTACTCTCTGCTGCTGCCTTGAGGTATTCTATGCTGCTGCCTTGAGCTGGTGGGAGTACTCAGGAGCAGGCGTGGCTCCTCTGCCACGCCACTGGGAAGGCAACTCCCCCAGTGCAATCCTCACACCGCTTGGAATAGCAAAGTAAGCATATCAGGCCCTGAGATGTTATTACAAAGAGAGTCTGGAAGGCCCAGCAGACCACACCCACTTTGAGCAAAGCTTTTACTCTTTTGCTTGGGTCTTGTTTTCATCTGCGCTCTGCAATGTAATGTAACATTCTTTGTTCTGGGGGACTGGGCCTTCTGGTGATTCCCCTTCTGCGCTTTTACTGTTTGTAGCCTTGTCAGGCGAATGTAAGACTCATTCTAAGAATAATTAACATAGCAAATTCAAAACAGTATTTGCTCTTAGAATTTTCTTTTGCCGGCTGTTAAAAAAAAACAATGAACCAATATTGTCATAAAACAAAACCTTTTCCCCACTGGACTGGCATAAAAGTCAAATCTCCTAAATATACAGGATCATCTATTGAATATTTATTCAGACTTACAAATGACCCCCTCCCATCTCAACCTATAAAGGGATTACAACTCTTTCCTTGGTAATAATACAGCATCCTTCAACTAGCCATTTCAGTCATTCCATTCTGAAAGAAAGCAATTTTTATGAATATGCACAATTAAAAGGACTCAAGATCAATGCTAGCTATAACTACTTATTACTTTTTTGTTCACTGGGTATGTTCAATATACCACCAATCTTAGTATATTTGTCATATATGTTTTCACATTTAGTCTGAGTCTGTACATCATTGTAATTAACATAAGATAACTCAGTGCTCAAACATCAATTCACAGAGCCATCCTAACCAGAGTTAAAACCTTCTAAACCCATTAAAGTCAGTGGGTTTAGGAGTACGCAACTTTGTTTAGGATTACACTGTTAGTTTTGAGTAACATGTAAGTGTTGGAAAAATTGGCAAAAATACTTAGATATTCAGAGTTTGCAATGGATCTTTGCTTCACTGGAGAGGAGGCATTTATTTCTGTGTAAAAATCTTTATTTTTAAGGGAAGGCTACACAGGAAAATCTACAAAATAACAAAGACCTAAGCAGGGCTGGCCCGAGGTGTTCCTGTGCCATAGGTGAGCGCAGATGCCAACTTCCCGGCAGGGCCTGTATACCTGCCTGGGTGCGCGGCAAGAGGTCTGCATGTGCGCGCACCCCCCTTCCCATTTGCCTGAGACTTGGAGAGGTCTCTCCCTGCCCCCAGCCAGTGCCTAACCTTGATCTTCTCCTCGGCCGAGGGCGATCCCTTCCCCTTCACCCGATCGCGGGACCTGCGGAGCTGACCATGCAGACACTTCAAGGGAAGCAGCTGATTTGAAGGGCTTGCACATGCCCAGAAGACTCGGATTACCTTTCCCTCAGCGCTCCTGCCGCTCGCTTCGGCAGAGCGAACTTAGCCGGCAGCTGCCAGCATGGTGCCAGACCTTCCTCGGGGCTTGTTGTCATTCCGACTGTGTGCCGCCCCATGTGAGCAGCTCAGCAGTGGAGGAGAAATCCCCATGCCGGCACTTCCCAGTCCTGGCTCAATCCCCACCCTTGGTGGCTCCTTCAAGGCTTGGTGAGGCGAGGCTCGAGCAGCTGCTGCCCCTAACAAAGGTATCCTCCTCCTTGGTGGCAGCAAGGTGGGAGCAGGAGCGCTGAGCAGGGCTGCTGTGGGGGGCAGCTATAGGCAGCAGGCCAAGGGCTCCCGGGGGCGCAGGCTCCACTGGCCATGGCTCAGCCCCGGCCGTGCGGCTCAGTGGGAAAGGAAAGGCCAGAAGGGGGAAGGGAAGGCCTTGCGGCTCAGCCCCGGATGGACAGGGAGGCGGCAGCGGCATCTGTGGCAGTCTTCTGGACCTGCGGGCAGTGGGGTGAAGCAGCCTGCCCACAGAGGGGGCTGTGGGGTGCGGAGTGGAGAGGGCTCCAAAGGGCTGCTGCTCCTCTGCAGTGGGCGGTGGCGGCAGGGCCCTCGGAGCCAAGCTTTTGGTGGGATGGGGGGCAGACTGCGGAGCACCTCCCTTCTCCCTGGGCACCTGGCCACTCACACTGGGGTAGCGGGGGAGGCTCCGGCAGGCACAGGTGGGCGGGCGGCGGCAGCAGGGCCCTCGGGTGGCTCAGTCTGGCGCCCCCATGATGGCCTCACGCTCTGGACAAGAGACTAGCTCGCCTAGTGAGCGAGCCGGCCCTGGACCTAAGGCTACATCTCTACAGCTACAGAACAGACTGACAGCACGGTCTCACAACAACTGCAATGGAGATTCTTCTTCTTCTTGATCCTTAGAAGGAAATTGCCTGAATACATTAACCAATGATTGTGAGTAAACAGACTTAGATTTCCCAGGCTTTCTTCCCATTGGCTCTGAGTCAGATTTCCCTTCCAGGTCATTCTAAACAATAGCACCCAAGGTAATCAGATTAATCCTATAATGACTGAATTAGACCTTGCAACACACACATATTTCCAACAGTAAGGACATGCAGTTAGATATCACCTGAACAATGTCATTCTGTAAATATAGAAAATGCTCCAAATCTGAGCAGAAATATTTATGCCATTTCAGAATGACAGGCAGTCCTCTGACCCCACCTGGCTGCCTGGTGAAGTTTTCTTGTGGGGGCGTTTGTCTGTGAGGTCAGTGGGAGGAGAAATTGACTCAGCATCAGGGATGTCATTCAGCTGGGAGAATTCTCACAGAACAGGATCTTTCCCATAAATGTTTAATGTGTACCACTTCCAGTTTCCTTTCTATCAGTCACTGCACCACCTCGGTGGCTTTGGGAGGGAATGAGCCTATCTGCATATTAGCTGGAGTGATCATGCAATTTCCATTTGCCTCAGCTGCAGGTACAGTTGGTATACTCCCACTGTATGTTGAATAGGTATTTTCGAATTTGGAACTAGCTTTGCTTCACACAAGAGCTGGCTGTTGGATGCTAGTGTGTATGTGTAATCTCAGGTGAAGCTGATTGAGAAGATCAAAGTAATTTCCCATTCAGCATTCCAGTAAGGGTTTTGCACCAAGAGTTCACCCTCACTGAGCATGGGACAGAGAGAACAGCAATACTTTGAGAATAATAGTCCCTGTGTGTGCTCTTCCATTGGACTTGCAATGGGTGCAATTATCTGCCTCCAGGGCTTTTTTTGTAGAAAAAGCCCAGCAGAAACTCATTAGCATAATAGGCCACACCAAACAGCAGAAACTCATTAGCATATTAGGCCACACCCTGTCAGTGCTGCTCATTAGCACATTAGGCCACACCCCCGTGCCTTCCCTTGGCTTGCCCAGGCACCCCATGGCTGCGGGGCGCCCAGGCAAACCGGCCTTGGACAGGCCAGGGAGGGCACAGGGAGGCATTTAAATGCCTCCCCGATCCTTCCAGGGCCACCCTGGCCCACCCGCCTCGGAGTCACCAGGAGGGGGTCACTCTCCAGGCCTTCCCTCTGTAGCCACACATGCAGAGGTTTTGGCTGTAGTGGGCATGGCCAACTCTGAAGCCAACCGGAACTCCGTTCCTGTGCGTTTCTGCCCAAAAATAGCCCTGTCTGCCTCTGTCTTAATGCTGCCTTGCTTGTCTTCCAAATTCCACTCCTGTCCTGGTTCCTGTAGAGCCTGCCTTGTCCTGGGGGAGCAAGCAAACCCTCTTGTCTCTGCTCTGTAGCCCTGCCTGCCTGTCTGTCTGGGGATTCCACTTCTGTTTGGGGATGCCAGTTGCCTCCTCATGCCTGGCCTGTAAGTGATAGTGTTAGTGGCCTGTACAATGGCGATTCTTTCTTTCTTTCTTTTTTGTTGGCCCCCCGAAGGGGCTTTTTTAAAATTTGCATTTCTAAAAAAACTACAAAACTACAACGAAAAGGGGAGGGGAAACTACAAGCTATGGGAGAAATAAAAAGAAGGCACTAAAAGCCCAAGTGTTGAAGGTTACAAACTGCTTAAAGAAAAAATGTGTTCTCTTAACAATTACTTTCAGACATGAGGAGTATCATCAATCATCGCTTCAGTTGTCGAAACCAGCTTATCAGGCTAGACAGAGAATAATTCCATAGCTAATTAACGAAGATATAGACCTTGAGAGAGTTCGGCATCTCCCTATACGCTCCCCCCCCTACAGATATAACATTGTGGAGCCAATGTTCCCTCAGTCTATAAAATCCCACAGATTTATCCTCTTCCTTCTCTGTTAAATCTTCTTTCACTATCAGCTTCAATATAATAGGCTCTGTCCAATTAATACTGCTTTCCTCAGGACTTTCATTCGCTTTCTTGCTTGTCTTAGATCATAGGAGTCCTTCCTTTTGTTGCTTCCAACACACGCTAGTTGGAGAATCCGACCGTTCACTTTGTAGGCAGATTTTATGAAGCAAGGGTGGCCATCTTTAAAGCACCAAAGCCCGGAATTCAATGGGGATTCTTTCTTGATAGAACTTGGCAAGGAGGATCGTATGGGTAGGAAATAAAGTCCCAGAGAGTTTTCCCCCCCAATGGGAATGGAAACAAAGACAGTTGCATTCAGATATGTATTTCTCATTGGAGTCAACAGAAATTAATCTGAATGGGGGTGATCACAAAAAAAAATCCAATTCCAATCTGAGTTTTTGGTTTGCACATCTCACAGTCATATGTATGGAGATAATCATGTGACTGCTCATAACTGCATGGACCAGGCTACTGCAAAAACATAAAAGTGACTGTCACCCAGCAGCCAGAAGAGTTAATAGCAGCAACCAAAAGAGTATCTGAATGGTTACCAAAGTCAGGCTGCTGCTGCCAACATTTATGATTGTTTTTAATCTCCAGTGATAAGCCACCAGAGGGATGCTGTGCTAAGCCCAATGTAAAACACAGACAAGAATAAAGTCTTAAAACCTTTACTGAATAAAGTGGAATAGAGATGAACAAGGTGCAAGAGGCAGTGAGTACATAAAACAAAGATACAACATGAAAGGCTGCATAATTAACAAAACATGAGATGTATAAGTCTGGCCACGAGTTCAGCTATCAATGAATAAAGGTTCCTAGGCTATGCATAAACATTAACTGAGCAGATCTCTATGGTCTGAAAGAGAGATGGAGACAAGCAGGCTTCTGCACTCATCTGTAAGGAGGTAAAAGACTGGTCTAAGCACAGACCCCACCCAGTCAAGAGGCAGAGATAAAAAGGATGGATCTATTTATTTAGGGCCTGTATATTGAAGAATTAGTTAAGCATTCACAAATTTTACAAATAACCTCAAATTCTAAATCAGTGATTCTCACTGTGGTGCCCAGTGTGCTTCCTGACATCACCTGATTCTTGTCCAAAACAACATCTCTTCCCTAAAGCAAAGAGCCAATCCTGGCTTTCCCCCATTTCAGTGCAGCAGCTGGTGCTTCTGAAGATATCAAGCTTGCAGGGAGCTTTTTGCTCATCTTTAAGGTGCCACAGGACTCTTATTTCATGATTATGGCAACAGACTAACAAAAATCTGTTGCACAGAAGGTGTGTGTCTTTATTTAATTAATTAATTTATAACATTGATTAGATGCCATCAGGGCTCTTTTTGTAGAAAAAGCCCAGCAGGAACTCATTAGCATAATAGGCCACACCCAACAGCAGAAACTCATTAGCATATTGGGCCACACCCCTGACAGCACAGCTTATTAGCACATTAGGCCGCACCCCCATGTTACCAGAAGTGTGGTTATCCAGCCACACCCTTTTGCTTGTTATTCTGTTTACCTTGTTTGTTGTCAAAACCCAGGGCCTTTTTTTGTAGCAGGAACTCCTTTGCATGTTAGGCCACACACCCCTAATGTAGCCAATCCTGTTGGGTGTGGCCTATTATGCTAATGAGTTCCTGCTGGGCGTGGCCAACTTGGGAGCAGCCGGAACTCTGTTCCTGTGCATTCCTGCCCCAAAATAGCCCTGGATGCCATTCTGTCCAGTGGTTCCAATGCACTGGCAACACATATGCAGGCCAGAGGAGCAGAAACAGTGAATACAGGTCTGTATTATAGACACCAAGACAGGTCTGTCCCTCATACTCCTTTCCTATAATTTGGGCAATGTGAGAATTACTGATTATTGCACTTGGACTAGATCCTGGAGATCACTCAGTTCAGGAATATGCAGCCACAGCACCCTTGCAAAGGCCCACTCAGCTTTTCCTTAATGACTTCTAGTTGAGGAGACTCCACAGCCTCCCAAGGTAGCCTCTTCTACTACCCAACTGTTGTTAGGTTGTTCCTTTGGGTAGTGAAGAATAGGGTATAAAACCCAACTACTCCTCCTACTCCTCCTCCTCCTCCTTCTTTCCCCCCTTTTCCTTGGATCTTGGAAAGCTGCTCATCCAGCTGTACCATACATTCAGCCCCAAGTCCAATGGATTTGCTTTCATGGGTTTTCGTCGTACCTTTTCCTTGCTGTTAGCAGCCCTTCCTTAAGTATCAAGAACATACAGTTCATCCATATTTTGCCTCCGGCAGTTCCTATTCAACAGGAACATGTACTTCAAGGAAAGGAAAAGCCCTTTCATCTCCTGCTGCCATTAAAGTGTTGCTTCATGGTCCATGGTCACCTAATAATCACAGTGAGGAATGTCACATGAAGCTGCCTTATAACGGGTCAGACCATTGGTCCATCAAAGTCAGTATTGTCCATCCTGGCTGGGAGTGGCTTCAGGTCTTTCATATCACCCACCTGATCATTTTACCTGAACCTGGGATCCTCTGCATGCAAAGCAGATGTTATACCACAAGGGGAGAGGCACGGTCCCCACTCTAATTCTAATAAATGGAACTGCACTTCTCAGGACCAATTATCATGTCTGTTTTCTTCTGAGGAGATGGAAAGATTCCTTGGTGAATTTATGTCACATGTGACATCTTGCATCTCTAAGAAATCAGTGGCCCTCAGCTGGATGGCCCTGGCTAGCCAGATTTCATTGGATCTCCAGAACCTAAGTATTAGTATTTGAATTGGAGACCACCATGGAAGTCAGGATTGCAAAGTGGAAGCAGGCAATGGCAACCACCTCTGATCATTCCCTTGCCTTGAAAATCCTATACGATTGCCATAGGTCAGCTACAACTTGATGGCATTTTCTACCATCAAGAAATCAGTGGACACCCCTCTCCAAGGAGATCAGAATGGACAGTGTTTATTTT
>NW_015163688.1:156543-170385 GCF_001447785.1 Gekko japonicus | reverse complement strand
TGCTTGGCACAATGTATACACACCTTGCAGTGATCGTTGCTTTCAGATCCTGTGACATGCATAATAATGAGATCATGTTCAATTACAACAAAGGATGCTGATAAATGAACAGTGGTGATTAGCAGGGAGCCATGGCATCCTCCATGGGAAGCTGTTGTGTTTGACTGTGCCTGGGGCCTCTCTTGAAGATGAGCTTCTGTTTGGTTTTGATCAGTGCAGAAGAAGGAGATTGGGTTTCTAGCAGCAGCGGCAGCAGCAGCAATGGATTTAAGAGGAGACATGCAAAAAAGAAAAAGAAAAAACTTTACCGGAATGGGAAAAGGCCTCTTCAAATGTGTTTTGCTTTGCCACATAAATGTTTCTTACAAATGGTAGCAGAAAGGGATTTGATGCAAGGGAGCCTGTCAAAGATGATAATAACCTATTAGTTGGAACAAGTCAAGTTTCACTGGGTGGGATTAAGACTCAATCATCTCCTATTTAAGAGTATAGTATTTAAGCTGTACTTCTGGAAATAGAAAGCTTGACATTTCCCCTGAGTTGATTCCAGGCAAGGAAGATCTCATTTTGTTTTACATTTTTAATATTTTGTGAATGAGATTTTTGTCTTTGAATCATTCCTGGGGTATCCAAATCGAGAGCTGGAGGTGTAATGATTCATATAAGCTGTTACAGAGCTCTGAAAGGCCTGGGAATTGTGCCCATGAGTTTTTCTTGTTGCCTGAATTTTTGACCATTCCTAATGAAAGTGCCTGTAGTGCATGCCTTATGTGGGGCTCCAGGTTTTTTTGTTCCAATTAACCTGTCATTTGCTGGGGAACTTCTTCCCTTTGCATTTTTCCAGCACTGAAACAACTATTTGCAATTGCAAGGAAAACCAATTTACTCCAATTCTGCCCCATCCATTTGCTCTTTTTCCAGTGTAGTAGGAGAAGGGTTTACTGGGGGAATGAAAATCAATTTTCCTTCCCCATGAACAAAGAGTAGCAGGTATAAATATTTTAATAAAAATAATAAATAAACCCTTGCAACCTTTTTCAGCAACATATGTGATTCCTGTCCCAAAGCTTATGCCTGGACAATGGAATATTGTTTTTCAGAAGGCTCCCTGTAGCCCACTTCCCTATTAAACTCACTCCGACAGGAAGAAGGAACAAATAGACGACCATCTAATTTGGTTTACCATGTGACTACCTGGAGTGCCAGGGTAAGAAGAAGCGAAGTGACTCTCCCATGGTCTTAGGGATTCATCCTAGTCCATGCTTGTAAGATCTTCTAAAGTATGTAAAGAACTACACAGGAATCTTTTTAGATCTGGTAATACCTGTCCTACTGGGAATTGGATTGTATTTGGGCTTCAATAATTGTAATTTTAAATAGCTTCTAAGCATCCTGTAAGGATTTGACTCTCTTGTGCTTCCCTTTCAGGTTCCTTCTTTGTGGTCCCCTCTTTTTGTAAGCTTCCCTTTTGAAATCAAACATTACAGTTTTGGACTTTACAGGTAGCTTTTCATTGACATGAACGCTGAACTTAATAGCATTGTGGTCACTGTTCCTAACCATTGTAACAACAATTAAATCTTGAACCAGGTTTCAAGCTCTACTGAGAACGAAGGCAACGATCACTACCCCTTTTGTTGGTTCTGTGACCAACTGTTCCAGTGCACAGTCATTTTATGATGTCTAGGAATCTCATTTTTACATCCTGACTCATGCACATATTTACCCAGGCAATGTGGAGGTAGTTGAAGTTATCCAGTGCCACAACATTATCTGCTTTAGTCACCACCCTTATTTCCTTATTCATCTCAAGATCAGCCTCAAGGGTTTGATCAGGTGGGTGATAGTACACTCCCACTTTTAAGTAACACTTAGGCCAAGCACTGAAAAATAGATTTTTTTGAATTATGGTGTTGGAGAAGACGCTTGAGAGTCCCTTGGGCTGCAGCTTTGAGAATGACAGGAGTACTCCGTCCATGAATGTTAGCTGCATAATGTGTCTTTTGTAGGACCGGCAAAAAGCATCCATACAAGAAGGCTGTCCCCCCTTTTGGAAGACTTCATCAAGGAGAAGCGGGCTTATAATTCTACAAACTTCCGTTGGGGCTTGACTTTTAAAACACTGATGCAAAATTGTTTGGTAGTTAGGAATCCGACTAGGATGAAATAATGATACACTATGCACTTTACTAAATGACCATAAATAGAACACATTAGTTTGCTAAAAGGTTTTTGCAGTGTATATTTATTTGTTACTAGGAGATCAAATCAGTCAATCCTAAAAGAAATCAACCCTAATTGTTCCCTGGAAGGCCAGATACTGAAGCTGAAGCTCAAATACATTGGCCACCAAATGAGAAGGGAGCACTCACTGGAAAAGACCCTGATGCTGGTGTCCGAAATGAAATTTGTTCTTACCAATAAAGAACTTTTGGAGACAGACTTCTTTCAGTGAAGCAGATTTTATTAAGAGCACAGCTTGCAAGCAGGGTGTGTAGCTCAAAAAACTAGACACACCAAATGTAGTTATTCAGCCTACATATATACTATCCCGAAGGGGTGTGGAAAATAAAAAACGCCCTCTCTCGGTCTCCGTGGCTGGAGACCAAAAGTTACATACTCCAAACCCGACCGCCTAATCTATACCTTGTGTGTTATGTCCATCCTTTATTATTTCCCTTTTTCTTAAAGATTACACCCCTCTTTGACCTTTACTCAAGATTTATTTTCTAACAATCTGTCACAAGCTTCTGTCTGGAGTAACTGCTTTCACTTCCATCATCTGGCCCCTCGGTCAATCAGGACCTTCAAACCGCAAGATGTTCTATCTTCGGGTGTATACAGCTATTACTTTTACAATATTTTCATTTTTCTAAAATACTTCCTTATTTTTCCTGCATGGTTGGCAAAGGCAAATAAGTGAAAGCAAACATGATTATATATGAGCAAGCTATAGGATATATTTCATTTAGCCATATTGATTCTTTTCGCAATGTAAAAGCCCTACGTATTTTTCCTAGCTATTTAGCAATAGCATTGTAGAGTCCTGCTGTCCCACAATATTTCCGCTTTTTAGTTAAAGGTCAACTTTCCTTCTGAAGCAGCCCCAGACTTTGTCTGGTTATAGTTCCTCTTTTCTAACCTTACTCCATAACTCTCAACGCCCCACCACAAGTGTTTTGGAACAGGCCTTCTCGTAAAACAGGGACTTTTTAAGACCGCAAGATATTCTTATTTCAGCAGGCCTGTCTCGGGCCATCATCCTTTCGACAGACTTGTTTGTCAGAGCCAAAGGTCAGGTTCCTCATTCTCAACTGGTCAGCACATATATTAAGAATAAATATATATATAGGATTAAGCACAATGGTTTCTTTGCATAGCTTCTGCCTGTTTTATATTTCCACTACTCAACCGTTAATCATTCCCCTGGAGAGTCAGGTATCTTTTCCCACCACCCAAATTGCAGGTTCTTCAAAGCTTCTGTTTTAACAATTGACAGTGGTCTGGTTACACTTCTGCTTTCTAAGCAAGTAAGCTTAAACATTAATCAATTGATTTCAAGCAATATATTTCTAATGCAATTTAAAGCAAGGTTTTTAAGATCAGAAGCCCCTTATTTATTGCATTTCTTACACTGGGAAAGATTGAAGGTCAAAGAAGAAGGGGACGGCAAAGGATGAGATGGTTAGACAGTGTTATCGATGCAATGAACATGAAATTAAGCAAACTCCAGAGCATGACGGAAGACAGGAGGGTCTGGTGTGATGTGGTCCATGGGGTCACAGAGAGTCGGACTCGGCTGTGCAACTGAACAACAACAACAACAACAAAGGGCACAATATTTCTACCCATATAACTTCTCTCATTGAGTTCAGTCCCCTAATGTTGAATCTAGGCTGTCTTTGATAAATAACACAACCCCCCAACATGTCCCTCACTCTCTTGCTATAGAGATTATACCCAGGAATGACCATATCATACTGATTTCCCCCAATCCACCATATTTCTGAAACACCCACTATACCTATGCTGTCATTTGGCACCAAGCCCTCTAAGAGGCTTCTAGCATTGGCATGTAGATACCTATAATACTCTCCAGGAGTCACTGTTTGCCTCCTAGGGAAACTCACAAGTTTTGATAGTTACATGTAAGTTTCCCCAGTGGGGCAAATAGCAGCTCTCAAGGGCCATTCTAGTTTGGGGAAATGCCAAGAGCAGAAGACTGAAGCCCTTTCTACTTGTACACTGTAGTCCTGATCTGAATTCCAGGATGGAACTTCAACTGCATGTGTGACCCAACACTCATGTGACTGCCATTTGTCTACCACATGGCCTTTGTAACATCTGAATGAACTCTAATTTGCTGGAGATTAAATGCCATTTTGAGGTCCTTGGAGGAAGGATAAGATATTAAACTGTGCTGTGGTGTGGTATATTGTTGACTGACATTTTTTTGGTGGCTTCTGTAATATTCTAGGGCATCTGCTTTCTGTTCCTTTCCTCTTTTATCAAAAGTCCAAGCTACAGACTCTACAGATGAATTTAGGCAGGCATCTTCCTTTTAACCTTACTTTCCCATCTGTAGCCTAGGAAATATCCCACAGTGCTTTTTGAGAATTAATGAAAAAATGACTGTGTATGTAAGGTTCTAGAAAAGAAAATTCTAAAAACTAGCCCTGGAACAGTTAATATATAGGAAATGACTGGAAAACACCATACCACATTATTATTTTTTTTCCAAATAGTGTACCAATTTTTGAAAATGTTTCCACTTTGATCCATGGATTTTTTCATATTATTCCCTCCCTTCATACACACACACTGCCTGAGCACAATTCCTGTCACTGGTAGTGGCTAATGACACAGTGCCTTTAAGAAGCCACTGCTGGCTGCAGGCTGTCTAGCTGATATTGACTCAACATAAAGCTAAGCCTACAATTGTGTTTCTAAAGAACCAGAGCAAAGTGATATGAAATTAAAATAAATGGGAGCATTAAGTGTTCCCTTGAGTCAATAGCGCTGACACTTAATGGTCAGAGATGTACAGAAGGCAGAATCAGGAGCCTCAGTTGTATTCAGCCCCTTTAGACAGGCTTGCAACAAGATTAATTTGCTGGCAACCTTCACTGCTTTATTCCAGTAACTAGGACAGGGGCTGGGGAAAAGTGGGGAGGGGGGCAGCATCTTAAATGGTTCTGTCGCTGTGTTTCTCTTGTGATGGGCCTGGCTTGGTTGCAATGAGCAATCCCCTCAGCCACTCACCTTTGATGAGTTCGGGTGTTTACCAGGAAGCCAGATGTTCCCATAAGGCAGGGTTATTCAAGCAACATTAAGAAGCTGAAGCCTCACAAAGGGTAATGATGGCGGCAGGGAAAAAAGCCCTTTGCTGCTCCATTTTTCTTAAACCGGAGTTAAATGACTTCCATTATCTTTTTATTTATATTGCATCCTTGGTCAGACTCACAGCAACACTTTGTTGCTAATAAACAAGCAGCAGCCCCAACTATCTATGTTCGGAGCAGCAGTCAGTCACTTCAGATTCAAAGGGAAGGATAATACTGCTGGAGACCATTGCCAGGGGGCATCAGGACTGGCTCTTGTGCAGTAGTGGAGGGCAGAACAAACAAACCTGGCCTCTGTTTACACATGCTGTGTACACCCCTGGATTCCTCTGCATGTGGCAGCTGTGGACTTAGCCTGGTGGGTGAATGTGTGAACTCAGTGGAAAAGCATCACGTTAGGAGATACAAAAGTTCTTTTGTGGTATATTATATCTGATATGATACAAACATATGATACAATAATAGGTTGACAATGAAACCAAATACCTATGTGATGGGTGGGCTCTCCCTTCCTGGAGGTCTTGAGGCTGAGGCTGGACAGGCATTTATTGTGAATGTTCTATCTTTGGATTCACTCCATTGAGCAGGAGGTTGGACTAGTTGGTTTATGAGACCTCCTCCAACACTAGGGCTGTATGAAAAGCATCACTTGATAGAATAGTCATCAAGTAATGAATGTTACTTGATGCCTCAGAACCTTACCAAAAGAAACTTACTCTGGTTATTACTGTTCAAAAACACAGACTTAATTCATGCTAGATATCCCCTGACAAGGTCTTGCTGTTTAACGGATTAATTCGGATTTGGGGCTAATCTATGGAGCTGTATTTTGTGTTCATTTGCAGTTATGCTGCTGTATGCATTTATATCTTTGTAGCTGCATAAAGCCTCCATGTTAGATTGTTCGTGGCCTCTCAGCTGGGCTATGAATCACTTACCTGAATTAAGGGGAGGGCGAAGAGGACACATACATAGAATGGAGAAGACCCCATGAAACCCAGCAACTCTTGTTTGGCTGGTCCTGGTTCAAGGTCATATCCATAAATGTGGGAGCATTAGAGACCAGACTGCATTGTCAGCAAGCCTACAAGGAATGTCTTTTAGGATAAACAACAACTTCAGTAAACAGGTCACCAAATTAAAAGTGATCCCATAGTGGGACACTGGTATGAGGTCAAGATGTTATCTCCATACTGAATTTTCCAAATATAGTTGGATTCATTTATTTTGGTTGTTGTCTAATTATTTGGGTAACATTAAACAGGTGTGTTTTGGACCATATTAAGAGGTTTCATGGTCACCCTATAAAATCAAACAAAATTTTGATGGAAAGAATTGTTATGTCTGTGGACCGCCACCAGGGGTCCGCGACTACAGTCGGGAGCTTAACTCCTCTAAACAATAGGAACCTAGGATCCTAGTTCTCCCAGCATTCACCAATAGCAACTTTGGCGGGAAATTCAAACGCTCCAACGGGACTGTGGGTGTTCTGGGTGGGTGTGTATATATAGTTGGCCTTGCAGGGCCATTTTGCAGTTCCTGTGTGAAGTACAATAAACGTGTGTGAACGCATGTCATTGTCTGAGTCCTCCATGTAACAAACCCAGTACTTTACAGTGGCGATGAAGGTGGGATCCCACTGAGCAAGGCCTGGCTCTCATCCCAGCGCAGCACCGAGCATCGATCCAGCTGACACCACCATGCCCCAGATCGCTCCCGAGCAGCACCGCACCATGCCCCGTGTCCAGTACACTGCTCCCCTCTCCATGACAAAGCCATGGCCTCCCCTCGAGGAAACCTGGAAATTTTTGATCCAGCCCATCCTGAACTCTGGGACTCATGGATGGACCAGCTGACCTGTCACCTTGCCTACAATGAGGTAACTGACCCGGGCAAATTACGGGCTCTTCTCCTCAGGTCCTGTGGCATGAACACCGTTCATCTCACGAAGAGTCTCCTAGTACCATGGGCCATCCTTGAGTGTTCTTATGAGGAAATCATCGAAGCCCTGACAAGGTACCTCACGCCCCGACCAACAACACTTGCCAGGCGGATCAAGTTCCAGGGCCACACCCAGAAGCCTGGTGAGTCAGCCGCTGCTTTCATGTCTGCCCTACGCCAGCTGGCTATGGACTGTGCCTTCACCAAGGTGGAGGAGAACCTCCTAACACAATTTGCCTGGGGCATCAGCGACATAAAGCTGTGAAGGAAGATGATCAGCACTGCTGACATCAAGATCGACGAGGCCCTCCAAGTCGCCATCACACATGAGGCCTCCCACCGTGACCGACCCTCAGCAGCTTCTCATCTTGTGCTTCCTGACTCGGCACCCGAGAACTCCAATGAGAAGGACGTCTGTCTCATCCACCAACCCACTCGCTGGAAGCCTCCGGGAACAACAGCATCAGGATATGCAGGGAAGACTGCCGGCCATTCCACATGTGCCAGCTGTGGAGAGGTGCACGAGGATAAGTCGTGCCAGTTCTGGGATGCTACGTGCCGCACTTGCAGGAAACAGGGTCACCTTGCTCATGTCTGCCAGTCCAAGGGAAACCGGCAACAGCAGCCTCCAGCCCAGACATGATGCCAGGCCGCCACCACATATGTGTCATGCCTGCCCCCGACCTGGCGCCTGGGAGCTCTGCAACTGAGGACTCTGTGCCTTTAACACCATCAGAGGCACGGGAGTCTTTGCCAAACCTAAGTACTGGAAAGGATGAGCACCAGCCTCCAGAACAGCCTGCACCTGAAACCCAATTCTCCGCCACCTGTCGACCGGCTGAGGGATCGGAGACGCCGGGACTTGGCAACCAGATGCAAAGAGGCATGCTTGCGTGGTTGGAGATCAATAAGCCCAGAGTTCTAGCAGGATCAAAGACTTCGTGAGGCAGTGCTAATGAGGCACTAATGAGTTAACAACCCAGCGAGCTATTTGAATAGGTCGCTGACTGCTGGCTAATCATGCTGGCAAACTCGTCCTTCGGACCAGAAGCTCTGCACCTCTGACCCTGGTATCCGGCTACTGACTGATTTCCTGGCTCCTGACTCCAGTCTGTGTTTTGATGACCCCCTGGCTCTTGATCCTCGGCTCTGCACCTTGATTTCGACGCTTGCCTATCTGGACTCTGACTCTCGGTAACGCTCTGACTATGGCCTGGCTTTATGTATTGGGACTTTTGCTCTGGTTGTTTTGCTCTCTCTGTATTGACTCTCAGACTGGACTGTGAACTCCCCCTCTCTGCCTTGCCCCACTGGCCCTGTCATGACTCTATGACACCACTGCGGAAACCTCGAAACTCTACCTCCTCACCGATCGCCCATCCCTACAGGTACTACACCTCCCCAACCGGTCTGCTACCCCAAAGATCCAAGTCATGGTCCAGATCGAGGGGTCCCCTTGCCCTATGGAATTAGATTCGGGGTCGGTGGCATCCATCATTTCCGTGGACACGCTGAACAGACTTTGCCCTAACAGGGGACCCCACTTACGCTTCATGCCTTTCAGTTTGGTGGACTTTCAAAGGAACCCAGTCCCGATTTGTGGTGTGGGGACCTTCTGGGTGAAATATCAGGGTGTCGAGGGATTGTTGGACTTATTTGTGGTAGAGGGAAGCCTTGTTAGTCTTCTGGGGCAGGCCTGGTTTGTGCCATTGGGTATCACGATTGGGGGGTGAATAAATGTGGAACGCGGGACTTTGCGGAGGTTTGGCTGGGGTCAAGAAGTTTCATAACTTCATTTACGGGCACCCCTTCATGATTGCTGCAGACCACAAGACCCTCCAAGGCCTCTTCGCTGCAGATAAGCAAACACCACAAGTCCTGTCACCCCGCATCCTCAGATGGTCCCTATTCTTGGCTGGCTACCAGTACTGCCTGGAACACCACCCGGGCAAGGTGATGGGACATGGCAACACCCTGAGCCGGCTGCTGCTGCCCGCCATGGACACCGATCCTGCTCCTGCACCTGGGGTTCTACTACTTGAAGGTCTTCCAGAGTCTCCTCTGCAAGCTGCCGACATTGCTGCATGTTCAGCCTGTGACCCCGTCCTCTCCCGGGTCTTGGGCTGGGGGGTAAGGGGGTGGCCTACGACCTCCACGGGGCCAGAGCTCATAGCTTTCAGCACCCGGAAAGATGAACTATCAGCTCTAAAGGGTGTCTTCTGTGAGGGAGACCGGGTCATGGTCCCCAAAGTCCTGCAACAGCGGGTCCTCACGGTGTTCCATGAGGCACATTCGGGCATTATACAGATGAAGGCACTGGCCCGGAGCTATGTGTGGTGGCCGGGAATTGACGCCGACATCAAGTCGTGGGTCCAGCAGTGTCAAACCTGCCAAGTAGTATGGCCCAACCCGCCAAGCGTGCCAACACAGCCTTGGGAGTCAACCCGCAAACCATGGTCCCGGCTTCACATCAATTTTGCCGGACCATTCCAGGAACTGCTGTTCTTAGTGATAGTTGACTCTTACTCAAAGTGGCTGGAAATAAGCCCCATGTCTACCACCTCTACGAAGGCCATGATCCGGTTCCTCCGCCGGATCCTTGCTACACACAGGCTGCCGGACACGATAGTCTCCGACAATGGGGCAGCCTTCACATTGGCGGAGTTCCAAGACTTTCTCCAGAGGAACCTGACATGGCACATCCAATCCACACCCTTCCACCCTGCGACCAATGGCCAGGCCGAGAGAATGGTGCGTAGTATGAAGGAAGCCCTCAGCAGGATCACGGACAGGGACTGGGAGTTCCAGCTAGCCCGCTTCCTCCTGACCCAGAGGACGACACCTAACCCTGTCACCGGCCACAGCCTCATAGAATTGTTGATGGGCCGGCGCCCCGCGATCCTGTTGGATTGGCTACACCCAGACCAGGTACCGGACTCAAAGAGGTTGGTCGAACAGCGCTTGGTTATGAGAGGGTTCTTCCCGGGGGACCCAGTATTCATCCAGAATTATGGAACTGAGCCTCCCTGGATAGCAGGCTGAGTTATCAAAGTCACGGGCCCGGTATCCTACGAGGTATCAACAGACTCTTAAAGAAGCACCTGACCAACTGAGGCGGCGATAGCTTTCGGAGGCAGGAGAACCACCACTGTTGGCTGCAGGAACCAGGGCTTACACACCGGAGCCCAGTGTTCAGCCCGACCCCTCGAGCATCGAGGAGGCCACTCCGAGTGAACCACCACCTTCACCAACAGAACCAGAGGCACTTCAGCCACCACAACAGGCGCCCCAGCCCCAGGTCACAGCCCGTCAACCGGAAACCATCGCCAGTGACCCAGTACCAGCCCCTCGTTCCCTCAGAGACCCCCTGCCTATTTACAGGACTATATCACATAGGTAGGATCAGAACTATGGGGGGAGGGGTGTTATGTACATGGACCGCCACCAGGGGTCCGCGACTACAGTCAGGAGCTTAACTCCTCTAAACAATAGGAACCTAGGATCCTAGTTCCCCCAGCATTCACCAGTAGCAACTTTGGCGGGAAATTCAAACCCTCCAACAGGACTGTGGGTGTTCTGGGTGGGTGTGTATATAGTTGGCCTTGCAGGGCGGTTTTGCAGTTTCTGTGTGAAGTACAATAAACGTGCATGAACGCATGTCATTGTCCAAGTCCTCCATGCGGCAAACCCAGTACTTTCCAGGAATGACAGCCTCTTGTTTATACTAGGAACAGAGACTTCTGCAGTGGGTACAGACATGGCTACTGCCCAAATGTTAGAGTGTTCAGTTGATAAAATGTATCTGTTTCATTCATTAAATACTCAAGGGCAAACAGTGCAACTGTTTGTCAAAAACTTCTAGGTGTTTTTAAGACTCTCTTTCATAGATCTTAATGTGCACTGCAGATTCATTTGATCCTTCACTGTTGCATTTGTTGTGTCACATTTCCTTTGTTCTGCCAAGAAATTGGCCTGATTAAATATGCCATTTTTGTATATCAAAGTCATGCAGAAAAAAGTTTGCCAGATCTCCTGAAGCTCAAACTCTTCCAGAGGCAGAGCTGAGGAGCTCAGATTGTGACTGCTGAACCATGGGATGAAGTCGAGCAGTACTGAAAGAGAATTGAAGATTTCCAGAAGAAGAACTAAAGGCTCTCTTTCTAGCCTTCCATTACAGGAGTTTTACCCTCTCCCCCATTTCCCCGGAAAACACTTTCTGGGGCACCTTCTTTGGGGGGCCATAACATGGAAGGCAGGTAGAGGAGAATCAGCCAGAGACTCCCTGTGAATTTGGTATCTCTAAATTGCACAGGGTCCATTCTATACACTCCTGAACCTGCACCTGAAGTCATGGGGGACCTCCTCAGGATACGTCTCTACATGCACTCCAAGTTGGTGCTTTGAAGTTCCATAAACATTTTGATTGAATGGAAACAGTCTATCTGGTAATGTCTCTGATCGCGAATTGGTCCAAACCTTTGTGAACAGTTTGAAGAACGTTTGTGGAAAGTTTGTGCTGGGTGACCTGCCACGAACCTGACTTCACAAAGCATGAACTGCCCAAAATTCGTCACAAACTTTAGTTAATGAGCCAGTTCATGCCCATCTCTACTTAGTAATTGCAAGCAAAGGAGTCTTTCTAAAGAGTCTCTCTTGTGAGAAACCTATCCACCCTGCCAATCATTTTGGAAATAGGAGTGGGTTTTAACTGAGGCATGCTCATGTCACATAGCACTTGTTTTGCTGGGAGTAGTGGGCAGATTGTGCAATCTCTCTTTCTAAAAAGTTTCATTTCTTCTTGGTGAAGAGTTTCATTTCTTCTTCAAAGCAATGAATGGGCAAGCAAAGTTAGTAACGCTTCTCTGGACTTATGGGGGGATCAATACTACGCTTGCATAATAAAAAGCAAGAAACAAATTTCTCAGAAGCACAGAATAGGAAAAGCAGAAGAACAAAACTAACCAGACGTTAATCCACACCGAAGTCAAAACAAAGAAAACAAGACCTTTCTCAAACTACCCTACCCCAGTGACCAAATGTCGTTCCCCTTACTACCCCATTGGGGAAGAAGGATGGAGGAAAGGCTAGCTAGCAGTAATAAATTAATAATCAAAATGAATCAAAGCAGTCTATTGAGAAAACAGTCCAGCACAGTCTGGGCAGGATTCGTCTGGCCAAGCAAGGCAGCTCTCTTAGGACATGAGAAGCAGGGCTGCAGCTATGTAGTGCAAAATGACTAATGTAACTGATCGCTCCTATTTAAAATGTCCCTTCCCTTCCAGAAAGACTGTAGAACTGGTCAAGCAGCTCTCCTAAACTGCCCCAGGTCTAAGACTGGCTGGGAGAAATGCTATTTCCCAGGCAACAGGAGGCAGGCTGACGCTGTTAAATACCTGACCATTCACAACGTTAACAGATCCACAAGTCATCTAGGAATCCTTTTACTACCTCAGATATGGCCTACATGATCTAGTGCTGTGTGCGTTGGATGACTTGCCATGCCAGGTTCTGTTCTGTTTGCTGACCATTGGGTGCTGCTGTTGTTGCTCAGGTGGCACAAGCCAGAGTTTGTGCTGCCACAGCTAAGGCACATCTTAGGATAAAGGTGTTATGCCGATAAAGGTTTGTTGTGTGTTGTGTGTTGATAAGGGTGCCAAGACCAAAGGCAGCATCAAGCTGACAAGTTACAACATGATTTCCTGATCTTTGCAACCTGTTCCCATATCACTTCTGAGCTGTGTCTACTCCAATATGCATAGAACAGGGAAGGACAACAGGGAAGCCCTCCCACCCTTGCCGACACAAATCAGAAACGAAAACAGAGGCACTTAAGTCCTCATATCATTGCCCTTCTTTCTGTGCTGAACCTTGTAAGGGCATGATTGACTCCAAGAAGTCAAAGTCGACTTTCCCTGTCTCGTAGTGTGTGGGTATATGTGCAGTGGGCAGACAGAGAAGAAAGGGCTTGGACAGGAATAATTAGAAGGTTAATGGACAGCTGAAGGTGTAGAAAAGAGGAGGTTACCATGACCCATGACTGGAATTGCAAGAGATCTGGTTTTAAAGGGGATATTTGGCTGAATGGATAGACCTGGGGAGGCTGTTCTAAGTATATGGCACAAAAAGGCAAGACACACAAAGGAAGACAAGATACCCTTACTGTTTTAATCAGTGGGATTGTTTTGCTTAATAACTGCTCCAGCTAGTTACGAAGGATGAATCATAATAATGTTCAAAATGCCACCAACATATTTAAAACAATAATTAACAATAATTAACTGTCTTAACAAGCTGGCATAGCAGAGGATGAAATGTCAGCTCCCACTTAAAGGCATACTGATGAGTGCAGAGAGGGCTTGTTATTTCTTCAGTGTTTTCAGTCATTTTACTGCTCAGTTGAAAACAAGTTCCCAACTTGAGAGGCAAGGTGAAGAGGTCTGGAGAGCCACTAACGGGATCCACACCATACTTCTCTGCAGTTTTGTGTGCCTTCACTGGGCAACACGGCAGTAAAGCTAACCCAGCCTTTGCCCCTCCCCTGCATTTGAGAAATGGCATG
>NW_015163688.1:149756-156496 GCF_001447785.1 Gekko japonicus | reverse complement strand
AAATGAAGAAATCTTCATTTTCCCTCAAAGGTTTTAGGATCTTTGTGCCTTTATTTTATTTTTTTCACATTTTTAATATAATTTTATACAATTACAAGTGCCTTTATTTTATTTATTTGTTGAAAATATTTGTAGACCCACCACTGACTGGGTCCCAAGGTGAGTAACAAGGATAACAACAATTTATAAATGACAATAGCACAAAAACAAAGTCGACCAAACAGCCAGCAAACTTGAGAATAGCGCTGCTGTGCAAGAAAAACATTGGTTGATTTAGGATTCGGGTACTTTAGACCCAAAAATATTTGGTATACCAGAATATTCCTGAGTGTGTGCCCGTGTGCTCCCGGGGCCAAACTGGAAACACACAGTCAGAGTCCAACGAGTTAGATAAATCTGTTTATTGCAATGATACAGGGCTGAGTACCTTTTAGCCCCCAGCAACACCAAGCTGTATCTTGCCATAAGCAGAAAAGGCAGAAGATCTTATACCCCAGATGACATCTCATATAATTTGCACATTAAAGAATCTCTAATTGGTACCAAACAAGTAGCATCATTTGACTCTAAACTTTACTATTGGTCTCTCCTTGTACTGGTCATGTATGTCAGTGATTGCATTTGCTTATCTGATTTTAGAACAATGAGAAACATTTGGGAACACTGGGACCCTTTCTGGCCTCAGCGAAGCTAGCCTCTGTCAGCTAGCTGCCATTGTCATTCCGGTTCCTGTGTAGTTCCCTTCAGCCCTCCCCCTCCTTCTTTTCTCTGTCGGTATGTTATGTTATGTAGTCGGCTGAACTTGCCAAGGTCGTGCAGCTGGGTGTAGGGGGAGAGCTTTGCCTAGAATGTTTTGGGTATCTTGCATGTGAACTGAACCTGTGTTGACATTTCAGAACGGTTGCGTTCCCATGCATTGGGCGCGAAGTGTATGGTCTATTCCCGCCAGCGGGAATTGGACCCATTGGTCCTTCCCTGGTTCAAATGTCTTTATTATGCCTTCCCTGGTTACCTGTAGTTATTCCTAACAATGTCCTGTTCTGGTTACACCAACGCTTTGAAATAAACCTTACTTGCTTTGCAACGTGGAGTTGTTTTTTATGCTTGGAACCCAACAGCCTCCCACCACCTCTCTTTTGGAGAGCTAGCTGATAAGGGCTGTGATTCACCTTAAACATAGCTCTTGGCCGGTTTCCCAGTTCCAGATATATTGTTTTGAGAACACTGAAAATCTGTTCACCACATAACTTCCAGTGTTAGGTGTCCTTGTAATTTCCAAATACGCATTCCATTCTATTGCATCCTAATTCCATCCACAGAGGTGCCTAATAATACTTCTGCTTAATATAACTTCTTATACAGAAAAATACATTTTAAAATATATATGTTCTATTATAAATTTCTTCCATCTGGGCTAAATACCAAAATCTAAATATACTATGATTAAACTCTTATGCAGGCACAGTGACAGCTGTCAATATATGTCAAAGAAGATATCAGAAATCACATTCATTTTCCCCTTGTCCTAGAGTATTGTGCTGATATTCGAGTTAATACTAGGGAAACCTGAATATATTTGGCTCCATTATACCCTATGAGGACCGCTGTCTCCATAGGGTATAATGGAGAAGGGATTTAAAGTTGACTTGTCTTGTGCTGCCACTCCAGCACGACTCTGCAACTCAACCCAGCAAGCATTTACAGATTAAAACCCCACTGGGAAAGCTTCTTCTGCGGGGTGGTTTAAACCACCCCGCAGAAGAAGCCAGCTTCAGGATTCTGTGGGCGAGAAGGTCTCTCCCTCCCTGCCGCACAGACCCAGCTGCCTGGTAGGGTGTCAAGGGCTGGTCCAGGCCAGGAGGCAGAAGTCGTCTGGTCCAGGGGTCATAGCTAGAAGAGACAGAACAGGAACTGAGCCAAGAGTCCAAGAGTCCAAGAGAGTGAAACAAGAGGTCAGGAATCCAGGAATCCAAATATGACTGAGGTCCAAGAAGAGGAGCCAAGGGTGGACACAAGATCAGCATGGATGTGACTCGTTGCTTCCACAGAGAGCCCACTCCCAAGCAGGAGCTATATAGGCCTCTGGTAGTGCTTCCCTGAGTGGCAGCACCGCTCCTGTTAGTACTCAGGGCTTGGCACCCGCCTTCCCTACCAGTGTGCATCTCGACAGTGGGTTGCTAAGTCCTTGTGGAGCTGCTCCCTCAGCTGAGCCACCTGCAGAGGTGAATCAGGCAGGCTTTCTGTTTGCACCTGTGCCTCATTGGCTGCTGCAGGACCAGGTGTGGGGGTTACTGACTCAGACACTGGTGGCGGCAACAGGGCCGGCTCGCCCGCTAGGCGAGCAAGGTGCTCGCCTAGGGTGCTCCAGCCCTCAGGGGTGCCAAAGTGCGCCCCCTCCCCCTGCCGCCACCCTTACCGTGCGATGAGATGGGGATGAGGGTCTCTGCCCACCCCTCTCGCGTGCTCTCTCTCTGTCTCTCTCTGCGGGGAGGGACTTCCCCCATGCCAGCTCGGAGAGTGAAGAGGCCGCATTTGCAGGGCTTGGCGGCTCCAGGATGAAGCCCTGTGGCAGCCCAGCTGGGGCATGGCTCCAAGGACGAGCCACCGGGCTGCTTTCAGTTTCATTTCTCCCCGGCTACGAAGCGCTGTGGAAGCTAGCCCTTCTGGCCCGGAGGGGGCGGGAGAGCTGCGTGGCAGAGAACGTGCTTGGCGGGTAGGGGGGCCTCCCAGGAGAGCAGCGCCCAAGAGGGTTGAGCCACAGAGCTTCCCCCAGCAGCCCAGGATGGACACCGCGCTGAGCAGCCGAGTTCCAGGAGGTGTGCGCTGCGGCGGCTGCCTGGCCGAGAGTGTGCTGGCTTTCCAGCTGAATCGCTGGGACGGCGCCATGGTGGCTGGCGAGGAGCAAAGGCGGGAAGCACTGGGAGGTTGCGCTCTCCGGCCCTGGGGAAGCTGAGCCCCCCCCCCTGGAGAGAGAGAGAAAAGAAAGGCGGCGGGGATGAGGGTCTCTCTCTGCCCTCCAGGAGGGAGAGCGCCATGGAGGGGGGCTCCTCTTCCAGGGGGGTGCCTCTTCCGTCTTCCTCCTTCTCCTCCTCCTCAGCACGGCTCAGCGTGGGCTGAGCGATCCCCCGGCGTGGGCTGGCGATCCGGGACCGCTGCACTGCGCGGCCCAGCCAGTAAGCTCTCCGATCCCCCCTGTCCGACGGGGCGTGCATGAGTGTGTGTGTGCCGCTCCGTGCCACCCAGCCCCGCCCCCCCGAGCCAGACCGAGCCGCAGCTCACCTGCGGGGGGGGAGGAGGTAGCAAAAGGGTCTCCAGGCCCTACCGGGAGGTTGGCATCTGTGCCTGCCTAGGGCACAGAAGCACCTCGAGCCAGCCCTGGCAGCAAGCTGTTAACACCCAAGGAGTCAGAGGGGTCAGCTTCCAGCTCTGGTGATGCTGGTGACTCCAGCTGTACTGTCAACTCAGGCAGGGGCTCGGCACCGTCATCATTGCCCATGACACAGGGCTACTTCTGCAAGGTGATTTAAATTGTCCCGCAGAAGAAGCCAGTTTCAGGATCTGTGCGGGTGGGGAGGGCTCTCCCTCCTTGCCACACAGACCTGGCTGCCTGGCAGGGCAGAAGAGGCCGGCCCCGTGATCTTTGTGGGTTTATACCGCCCCACAGAAGAAACTGGCCCCAGGATCTGCATGTGCAGGGAGGGCTCTCTGTCTACCCAAATGCAGACCTGGCTGGGAGAGGATCAGCTGGGGCAGCAGGAGCTCTGAGCTGCCACTGCCCCAGCCAATCCTGGGCTTGCTCTTGCATCTTGATTTAAATCAAGCTACAAGAGGAGCCAGCCAGCCCTTCCCTTCTATTTGGAGTTGGGCTGCAGCTGCGGCACCCAAAGCCCTTCCCTCCACTTGCCACACTCAAATAAAATCTGAATAATATCAGCTTTTATTCAGACGGGGCTACTTCAATAGTCGAATACAGATCTCTCTGATCTCTGATCTGTATTCAGCTGAATAAGTACCTGAAAAATACCAACAAGGAATTTTTCGGGTATTTATTTGGCTCAGTATATACCGAGCGTATACCTCTAGTGCTGTCTGCTAACAAGTCAGTGCTCAATAGAAGTCCCAACAGCATATAAACCTCTAAATTTTATCCAGCATTCAGAGACAGCATGCCAACCTCCAGGCAGGGCCTGGAGATCTTCTGGAAATACAGTTTATCACCAGACTATAGAGATCAGTTTCTCTGGAGAAATGGCAGCTGTGGAAGGTGGACTGTATGACATTATACCACACTGAGGTTACTCTCCTCCCCACACTTCACTCTTCCCAAGCTACAGTCACAAATCTCCAGGAATTTCCCAACTTGGAATGGAGACCTCCTAATGCCCTCCTCTTTCACAGACTTTGATATGTGCTTTAAGTTCACTGGTTCTTGCTCTAATGTGAAAGCTGTGAACAAAGTCTGATGGTTCAGCTGATCTCCAAACCAAATCCCAGTCTTTGTCCTTTGTTATACCCCCCCTTAAAAGAGAAAGGGGTTGCAAGTAGCTGTATTTATTGCGTACTGGCTTTGTAAAATATGCCTAGGGTTGCCAACTTCCTGGTGGCAGCTGGAGATCTCCTGGGATTACAACTCATCTCCAGGTGACAGAAATCAGTTCACCTGGAGGAAATGGCCACTTTGGAAAGTGGCCTCTATGGTATTATACCCCCATTGAAGCCCCTCCCATCCCCAAGCCCTGCCCTCCTCAGGCTACACCCCCCAAATCTCTACGTATTTCCCAACCTGGAGCTGGCAACCCTACTCTTTAAGAGGCTAGCCCAGAAGGCCCCAGTGCAAGCAAGAGAGTAGGAGGGATAGAGCTTCAATTCCCTGCCAGTAACCTGCAAGAGATCTGGGCCTACACAATTGCTCAGAATCAGGCCAGGACAATCCTGGGCCTAGTGGACTAGGAACAGCTTTTAGTTAAAGATTATGATGTCTCCTTTTCCAAACCAAGTTATCAGCTCTGAAGTTTCAGTGCTAAATAATAAATCATTACTGGGTGTTTTTTGTTGCTCCATTATGCAATAGTGTTGATCCAAAGCAAATTCCAAAAGCAAATGTAATACCTTTTATTCAGACTGACCCAAATGGCACAAAACAGCAGGCAGATTTTTGAGTTCTTTAGAACTCTTCATCAGGCTTTTTAAATTTTAACACCTAGTCTGAGGAAGAGTTCTGGAGAAGTCAAAAGCTTGCATGCTGTTCTGTGCCTTTCGTGTTCGTCATAACAAAAGGTATTATTATTACCTCGCTTTTTTTTGAGAACTTCCCCTCTTAGGAAGGCTCAGCAGTATAAATGATCAGTACCTAAGTTTAAAATAACAAAATAACATGGGGAAAACTCTACTAGATCAAATCCATCATCCATTCATTTCCAGGATTTTTTCTTGGACAGTGGCCACATCTTGATAGCTGAGAATTTGTTTTCTTTTTGACAAGAGAAAGCCCTAAGAGGTCAAATTCAAAGTGATTTTATTTCCCCAGACTTAAGTCTTGTTTGTTATTGTCCAAGATAAGTTCTAGCTTTGGAAACATGAGCACTGTTGAAGTATCATTTAAAGCAACAAAGCAAAATGGTTTCAGGTCATTCACAACTGCAAAATTGGTAAGAGGATACCTTTTATTGCAGCCAGATATTATTTTACATATTTTATAGTCTTTTTAAAGCCATCATCTTTTACTTACACAACTGGGATTGACCTTCAGAGCTGCTGCACGTGCAACTTTACCTCAAATTGTAGATGCTATCTAGAAAAACAGGATTTACCAAGTCAGACCACTGATACATCAGTCCATCTTATAGACACTGACACATCAGGGTCTTAGGCAGAGGTCCATCCTGGCCCCTGCTATTTAAGATCCTTTAACTGGAGATACCATGAATTCAACAAAGCAAAACTTGTGTTCTATCCCAGAGCCCTGTGGATTCATGCTTTCTACAAGATTTTTGCTCTGCAAATAGCTATATTGGAAAAATGTTTATCACCAAGGTCCTCGCACTAGAAACATGTAATGAGTTGGAAGGCTACAGACAGTCTGTGTACCAAATATAAAAAGCAATAAACACAGTTACCATATGTGTGATGGACAAGATCCATCTCAATAATTGATTCTTCCAGATGCAGGGCTTACTAATGTCTTGGGAGCTTCTAGTTCTAAATTATCTTCCTCTTTGGAAGATATGAGATTTGGAATCCAAATACTATACAAAGCTTGTTGATTGTTTTACGCATGGGTTATTCAGAATCTGGCAGTCAGCAGCCAGCACTTTGATAATATAATATAATGCCTTTACTATTTCTAATTATAGAATAAAATAAGAGATTACAGATCATCTATAGAAGCCAGGAGGGATAAAGATGTTCCTGATGTTCAGCCCAAAATATTCACCCATTTATAGAAATTTGCCCTCGGACCCATTAACATTTACAGTGTGGTAACACTGATTCAAGCGCATATTGGGGCCAACAGTACTAAACAGTACTCCCTCGCTCAAGGGTTGTTCCCAAAGACAGCCAGTTTGGTGTAGTGGTTAAATGTGCGGACTCTAATCTGGGAGAACCGGGTTTGATTCCCCACTCCTCCACTTGCACCTGGCTGGATGACCTTGGGCAAGCTGTAGTTCTGATAAGAACTGTTCTTGAAAAAGAACAGTTTCTGTCAAGAGCTCTCTCAGCCCCACCTACCTCACACGGTG
>NW_015163688.1:135629-149652 GCF_001447785.1 Gekko japonicus | reverse complement strand
TCTTCTTCTTCTTCTTCTTCTTCTTCTTCTTCTTCTTCTTCTTCTTCTTCTTCTTCTTCTTCTTCTTCTTCTTCTTCTTCTTCTTCTTCTTCTTCTTCAAAGGCACTTAAGGAAGCAGTGGTGTGCCCCGAATTGGCCAACTATCAGCTGGTTTCCAACTTGCCCTATTTGGGCAAGATAATAGAGAGGGCGGTGGTAATTCAGTTACAGGGCTTCCTGGATGATGCTTCCGTATTAGACCCCTTTCAGTCTGGTTTCCACCTGGGTCACAGGATGAAGACAGCACTGGTCTCCCTCACAGATAACCTCCAGAGGCACCTGGATTGAGGCGGATTGGCAGTGCTGCTGTTGTTAGACCTGTCAGCTGTGCTCGACATGGTTGACCATCAGCTACTGATCCGTCACCTCGCCAACATCAGAGTACAGGGACTGGCCTTGCAGTGGCTTGCTTCCTTCCTCCAAGGTCAGGGACAAAGAGTGGCACTAGGGGATTAGCTGTCCCGAAGGCACCCACTTGAATGTGGTGTGCCCCAAGGAGCAGTGTTGTCCCCAATGCTTTTCAACATCTATATGTGCCCTCTTGCCCAGATTGCCTGGAGGCACGGGCTGGGCTGTCACCAGTATGCAGATGACACCCAGCTCTATCTGTTGTTGGGTGGCCGGTCCAACTCCAAACTGAAAGATCTCGACCTGGCATTGCAAGCCATGGCTGGTTGGCTTAGGCTGAGCTGGCTGAAATTGAATCCAACGAAGACGGAGGTCTTGTGCCTGTCGGGGTGGTTTGGGGGTAGGGATCCTACTCCCGGCTTTCGATGGGGTGCCGCTGGTGCCATCACTGGAGGTCAGGAGCTTGGGAGTGCTCCTAGATGTCTCCTTAACAATGGAGGCCCAGTTAGCAGCCACTGCCAAGTCGGCCTTTTATCATCTTAGACTGATTAGGCAGCTGGTTCCCTTCCTTGAATGCAACGACTTGGCAACAGTGATCCATGCTATGGTCACCTCGAGATTGGATTACTGTAGTGCCCTCTACATAGGGCTGCCATTTGCCCCAAATCCGGAAGCTGCAGCTAGTGCAGAATGCAGCGGCAAGGCTGTCATCATGTCGTCCTGTGAGGGAACACATCCAGCCCACCCTAAAAGAACTGCACTGGCTGCCTATAGCATATCGGATTCGGTTCAAGGTGCTGGTTATTACCTTTAAAGCTCTTTATGGCCAGGGACCTGCATACCTGAAGGACTGCCTTTCCCCATATGTTCTCCAGAGAGCACTGCGGACACAGAATCAGCTGGTCTCCCTAACATCAAGGAGGCCAGGCTTGCATCAACAAGGGCCAGGGCTTTCTCGGTGGTGGCTCCATTCTGGTGGAATGAGCTCCCGGAGGAGATCAGGGCCCTGTGGGACCTGTTACAGTTCCGCAGGGCCTGTAAAATGGAGCTTTTCCTCCAGGCTTTTGGAGCTGCCGCCACCACTGCCACCACTGACATCTGACAGTTCTTGGAGAGCGACCCCAACCCCTTGGGTCCCCTAGCCTGACCTGAGTGCCTGGGACATCTGTGGTGGACCATGATGGTGACTGTGTTCTGAGGCGTTAATGCTAGCACTTTATTAAGTTGTATAGTTATGGTTCTAAATTTATGCTTGATTGGGTTTTATTATTTATTGTACTGTTTTATATTGCTGTAAGCTGCCCTGCCTTGCTGGGAGGGTGGGTAAAAATCTAATAAATAAATAAATGATGATGATGTGGTAACAACTCCCACTCACTGCTTCCACTAGACACTTGGTTAACAACGTGCTGGTTTGTATTGGCTATCTCAGTCACTCATGATTTATCTATGGAAACTCTTAGGCAGTCGATTCTATTTGAACTCAGTCACCACTTGCCTAATCATCCTGTCACTTCTTGTCTCTCAGAAATTGCTCTATTAAAGCTCTGTGTGCTGAAAAAGAGGGGAACCCACACTACACAACAGGAAAGCAAAAATGATCCAAGCAGCCATTTCTGTTGCAACATTGCATCAAAGAAGGCCTTTAATTAGCAGCTCAGAAGGGAAGAAAATTGATTCTGCCTGTATTTGTTACAGACAGATGAGAGTGAGGCTAAGCAGACAGGGGCCATTTATTCATTAAAATGGAAAGTGTCTTCTCTAACCTTGCTGCTGCCCCTAGGCAGACGCTAAGCCTCTAAGTGTTTGGCCAGTTCAACAAGGTAGAGGCAAACATGGGAGAACATATGAGAGGAGCCTACAAGAGGCTAAATCTTCCCTAGTTGCTAAAGGACAGACCAACTTTGAACTCCAAAAGTAACTGTGGAGACTCCTCCACTCTGAGTTTTTAAAGTGTTCCTGTTTTCCCTCTCTGCTCTCTGGAAAGGGAGGAAGCTAGGTCAATTACCAGCAATAGGCCCCAGTCATACGGGCCAGATATCGCAGGGGGGAGGCGTGGCTGTTTGCCCCGCAGTGAAATATCGCGTGACTGCACAATCAGGCGCCCCCTCGTGGTCCCGTCGAGGTCCCGTGGTTAGGGGGGAGGTGCCAATCACACGACGCGCAAAAGAAACGGCGCTGCATGGCAAACGGGGTTGTGTTTGTTGTTGTTTTTTAACTTGAAGTATGGGCATGCCCCGTTGGGTGCTTGTGCGCATCCCTGGAGACTTTGGGGGGGAAAAAAACTTTTCACAATGGGGCATAGGCGGGCACCGGATGCCACCTGAAATGCGATCAGACGCCCGCCCTTGCCCCGCGGTTTCCGGAAACTAGTACCTCCGAGGTACTAGTTTTTAACCGCGCATCTTTGGAGGGAAGCCTCTACGCTTCCCAGATGTGACAGTGAGATCGCGCCCAGAAAATCCGCCTATCTTCCGTGGCTACTGCTCCGTGTGACTGCAGCCATAGTTATGCAAATGACTCGGCTTACAAGGTTATTGAGGTATTTGGTGTTAGGAATCTTCAGGTTACTGGAGATTTCCCAGTATGCCTTCCAGGAGGGCTCCAAGGATGCACCTGGGCGGACCAGGTCAAAAGGGGTGAAGAGAGTGATGTAAAATGGGTGGAGTAAGAGGTTTCATAAAAGCGCTTGCTCCAAGGAGCAAAGGTCTCTTGGTGCTGGGTCTTGGAAGAGGACAGACTGATGAGCTCTGTTCTGCAGGCCAGGAGTCATCTTGGCCATGTGGCCATATGGCCAGGTCCTCTGGCTGCAGGGAGCCTGAGGTAATGAGACATCTTTGGAACCTTTTGAAACTTATCTACTGCGATTGTGCTAGAGTAAGTTTTAGAACTAGAGAAAGAAGGATGTGTTTATAACCAACTTTTCTTTGTTCTATGTGCTTATCTGTTATTGTGATTAAGTGTGCTTGATAGGGTTGCCAGGTCTGGGTTGGAAAATACCTGGAGACTTTGGGGATGGAGCTGGAGGAGGGTGTGGTTTGGGGAGGGGAGGGGCCTCAGCATGATACAATGCAATAGAATCCACCCTTCAAAGCCGCCATTTTCTCCAGGGGAGCTGCTCTCTGTCAGCTGGGGATCAGTTGTAAAAGCTGGAGGCTGGCAACCCTAGTGCTTGAACTTACTTTCTTTCTAATAGATCCTTTTTAATATTGGATGTTGCAATAAGTTTCTGTACCACCTAATTCTCCAACCGCTTGGATACGCTATTAATTTCCCAGATTGGAGGGGAAGTGGTCAAGGCACCCTTGGCCAACCCTCAAGGGGAAATCCAAAATTGCATTTGATCCCTGTGGTAGCCAGGTGTGCTGGGTAGCAGGAGACCTTGAGGCCAGGCCTAAGAACTGGGAAGGTGGATTGAGAGTCCTGGTCCTCTCATTCAGGAACCCTACATTGAGCAGGTGGTGGCAGCACACCTTAGTGGCAGGAAGTGGAATAGTACCCTCCAGGAATTGGAGGAGGCAGGCAGAACAGGGTCTGTAAGCCTGTTCTGTCACAGTAACATCTGAAGGGGAAAGGCAAATGAAATCACTGTTACCATTGGAATGTAATATGGGTTTTTTTTCTTTTGTTGGTGTCTTTTTTAGGGATGAGACTAATCTCTTTCTATATGCACTGCTCTAGTTTTCAAAGTCCACTGTGATTAATTTTAATTCATTTAACTTATTCATAGTTAGTTTAACCTAAAATGGAAGTTCAATGAAATAATAATTTCTTAAGCCATTTGTTTTCAGGCATTTTAATTCTAATTTGTTTGTTAAAATTGCAATTTATATATTCAAGAATATTTAATCCTATTTTTCCTCTATGGGGCCTAGATAACTTAAACAGCAGGTGATGCAATATCAGTAATAACATTAAAACGATTTCAACATTAAAAACAACCTCTGAACAGATGTACCACACCAGCCCATATCTCGAAAAGGCAGTAGAAAGCCCTAATTAACATTAACATAATATGCACTAGAACAAATTAAGTGGGCCACATCCTTCTAAGGAGTCAACCTTTCCAACCAGCATTATCATCATCTTGTCTAAATGAAGCTTCAGCTTGCTCTGTCTCAGCCACTGGAACACAATCTCCAAGGATAGGTTTAAGAGAAAGATAGCCACTTCTGGGAGGCTTAGTTTTTGAAACAAAGGGTTGGAAGCAGCACAAGAATTGAACAATGATTGCAGCTCTGCGCCCCACTCCCACCCCAGCAGCCATTTTGACTCTGGGGAAGAGAAGTGCAATGATACCTGGAGTAATGGGACCCATGTACAGTAACAGTCACATGCAAAGTGATGCTGCAGTGTGGACAGGGAAGGGGGTGGAATTACTGTCTTCTCCTTTCCTGTCAACAGAGCTGGACTCACAGAAGAGGCAGGCAGGAGAGAGCTGGATCTGTTGAAGAAGGGAAAATGGGGAAGATCTGTAGCTATTGGTGCCTTGTGCTGATGGATTGCTGGTTCCAGCCCATAGGGCTGGGTCGTCAGCATATTGATGACACCCAGGGGTCATTTCCTGCAGGAGCGCACAGGAGCGGAGCTCTGGCAGTAAAGAGCCCAGGGGGCGGGCACATGCAACAAGCCTCACCCCCTGCTCCCAGCAGCCCTCAGTCAGAGCAAGAAGCAGCCAGGTAAGCTGCAGAGCCTCCCCCCGCCCCCCTGGTCAAAAACAGTCCAGTGGCACCTTTAAGACCAAGTTGTATTCAGGTACAAGTTCTCCCTCCTCTGTGAGGACAGATCTACACGTCCCCCCCCCCAATAGCTAGCAATCCAAAACAGTCCAGTGGGGCCTGAGCGGTGGGTGTTGCCTTTTGACACACTTCCGGTGATGTCAGGGGGTGTAGCATATGCAAATAAATTATGCTAATAAGTTATGCTAATGAGCTCCTGCACCTCTTTTTCTACTAAATGACACCTGATGACACCCAACCCCAAATCTCCAGACAATCTCATTTAACGGCTTGATACAAGTTTTAAAGAATATGCTTAACATAAAAAAGAAGTTGAGAGACTGATCACAAATATCTCATGTACCTTTAAGGTTGTATAATGTGGGGAAATGGGTCTTTATGCAGGTTTACCTCTAGATTTCCTCCCCCTCCCCGCACTGTTTACCAGATCTGTAACTTTCTGATGCAGGTATACGTAGGACAAAGAAAATCATGGCAGCAGTGGATTGTTTAGGACTGTGGCTTCTCCCAGAGACAAAAATATGATGTCTTCATTGTAAACTATGCCTAGGGTTGCCAACATCCAGGGGGTGGCTGGTGATCTCCTGGTATTTCTACTGATCTCCAGGAGACAGAGATCAGTTCACCTGGAGGCAATGGCTACTGTGGAAGGTGGACTCTATGTCATTATACCCCATTGAAGTGCCTCCCCTCCCTAAACCCCACTGTCCTCAGGCTCCCCCTCCAAAATCTCCAGGTATTTCTCAACCTGGCATTGGCATCCCTAGCCTACGTACACGTAAAAGGTGCTTTGTAAATACTGCAGGCCATCTTGGACCCTGACAGCAGCTGCCCTGTTGCAGGAGGTGACAACCGGCATTCTAACCTGTTGCCTGTTTTCTCCATCATTGCCCCTGCACAGTTTGGTGCTCCAGGCAGTCTCTTGAGTCTTGATTGAGTGATTGATCCATACTGATCTTGATTGATCCATACTGAGGCTAAACAGTGGTCAGCTGATAGGAAAGCCAGATGACAGAACAAAACTAGTTTAACTGGCTGAAAATCCTGCAAGCAGAAATCCTTGAATTGCTCTGTTTTATAGGACTACCAGTACTTGCAACTATTCTGTGGTGCCTGGGACAGATAAAGCAGGTAATGTGATATCTTTTATTAAATCAGTGTCAATGATGATAAATGTTGACGCTCTTGAGCTTCTAAAAACTCTTGTTCTGGGAGAATCAGAGACACTTTGAGCTCAGGAAAAGTATGAAAACCTGGAGGCTTTCCTCAGTCTGAAATAGGTCCTGTGATAGGTCCCTTCACTAGTTTTGTTGGCATTTGCTATGATCAACGTGGCAACAACACTGGACAGACATATGAGTGTATCTGTTGCTGTCTATGGTTCTGCGAAGTCACCTTGACTCAATGTTTTCTTTGTCCCAGTTTCTGCAGAGCAGCTGTGGCTTTGGCATTCAGCCCTGAAGTATTTTGCTGCTCCAGAAATGTGATACAGCATAGTTCATCCAGATTTTCCAAGGTCATCAGAAGTGTCACATTTTTAAGGATGATACCTCTTATCCCCATTTGGACAGACTTACCCTGGATACGGTACATTGTCCTTTAACTCTCCAGATGAAGGAGGAGAAAAAGCAACTGTAGTTCCTCCACGGCTCTTCCTTCCCATTCCCTGCATGTTTCTGTCATTCAGTCTTCTCTCTCATTTGCTATGTAGTACACATGGGGGAGAGGGGCAGGTGATTAAACTAGGGATGGAAGGGGTGAGGAAGCCATGACTGTGTTTCCTTGCTCTTCATTCTGGTATTTAAAGAGTCACATCTGATGCCTAAGAAGAGAGATGGCATTTCATCACATCTCTTACCACTGCCATCCTCATTTTATTTTTGAGTCACCACTTTCTCTTCACACATAAAGTGGGATCTCTTGACCTCTTATTCTGATGTCTTGTAGAAAAACAAATTGCACTGGACTCTAGATCTTGAAGCCTTGTGGCCTAAGGCTAGGACCAAGCCTAGAGATGATTGCTATGAGTGCTCCAGGCATAGGACCCCTTTAATGCTTAGACAGAATGAGGTATGTTAATAACAGCCTCTGGGATTACCAGGCAACATAAAGCTTCCGGATGGCAGAGGTCTGACATGAAGGCCAGGAGCCTGATCTTCTAGCCCAGTCTATTCAAAAGAGCACTGTCTCGCACAGCTTTGGCAACTGACTTGAGGGGATTATAGGCTGCAATATATAGCTGTGGCTACCCATAGCACCAGCCTAGCTCGGGTTAGTGCTTAAAAGTGGGGTGGTAATAACTCAATATTGTGCCTTTTCAGTTGGAAATAATTTACCTCTCTCATCAGACCAGTAAGAACTTTTCAGGTTGAACTAGGAGAAATACAATGACTTATAAAAACATGAAGCAGGTATATAATTTAATCTTGACCATGCCTATTGTTGAGAAACAACCGTTTGCAATGGATTTCTGTGTGGCATTGATCTGCCAAGATATCAGTCTTTAGAGAGGTGGAAATGCCAGAGTTCAGAGGCCCATGTTTCAGCAAAAGGGTCCAGAAGTTTCTATCCCCAGAAATGCCAGACCTACACAATCCCTGTTCCTCAACATTCCATGCTCATCTGTCTGGCTGCTTTGGTTACCACACATTAGGCATTCATGAGCTTCATCTTCTTAAATGTTCTTTGCTTGTGATCTTTCTGTGGTTTGGGGCATTACTAGCCCAGGGATAAGTAAATAAGAGAGGCAACATAAGGGGAAGTGAGTGCTTGACAGGAAAGCTCTCTTTCCCTGCTGCACAGATGTGTCACTGGCTCTGCTGGAGGGGAAAACTTACCCCTGTGGCTTAGGCAGGAGACAGTCAATAGTGTGTAAGAGAGATGAAAGAGTCATTGCTTCTTAGGGGTACACACACATTTCTCAGTGCAGTTATCTAGGACAAAGTTTATCCTAGTACAAAATTCTGTTCAGAATGGAGACTGTGGTGTATTCAATCTGACAATGTATGTATGTGAACTCATTAATTGAATCACCATGTGAAGCTTTCATCCTGGGCTAGGATCCTAATCCTTCAATTGTTATTGGTAGCCCAGGAAAAGCCGACCAATCACCAACAGCCAGTTCCAAGAGCGGGAACTATTGTGATTGGACTTTATCCCTGCAACCTCATAGGTTGGTATTTGTATAGTAGGCATGGCTACATTAGCCGGGAGAGTTTAAAAGTGGAACAGCTTCAATGCTAAAGCTGTTCTGGCTATCAGATGTTGATCCATGTTGGAGTTGTGTTCGAGTTGTGGAATAAAGCTGAATCTTTGCTGAATCACTCTCCGACTACTTTGTTAAGCGAGCGACTTAACAGAGACAATAACTGGGCACTCCCACATAATATGTGGTGATGGTTATAATTACATTGTCAATATTTAGGGGTGTTTGTACTTTTGAAATAACGTTAAAGGTGTTCAATGGGTTATTATCTAGTTTCTGACAAATTAGTCTCAATTTTAGATTAATTGAAGATTCCTTTACAGCGACGAGTGGCTGCCCTCCACTAGTGTTCATGAACTGGGGCTCTGTGTTCCCTGTTCCTTACCTCATGAAAACATTCTATATCACAAATTTCCAGTGAGCTTTTTTGGAATGATGAAAGCTCTGATATGGATCAGTTGTTGAGGTATATCACTAGAAATATGTTTGCATATTCCTTTTCTGTTCTGAACCACAGTTAGACATTTGGCTGAAGTAGAATCTATATGTGTGTTGATATTGCGCGGTGTTAGCCCACTGCAGACCGGGCACGAATGCAAGGGTATCCAATAAAGACTGGAGTCTTCAAGGCTTGTGTAAAAGTTATTTACAGTTTATTTTACAAAGCCTCCACCAAATAATTACACAGACTGACGTAATGCTCCGCAGACAACCAATATTCACAAGAAGCATACATGGATAGTACCTCACTGTACTTATACATCCATTGGCCAATCAGGGCCAATGCTGAGTCATTGCTAATTAGCTCTGGCAAGCACCAGCCAGAACCGGTCAGAGCCAGCTCTTCAGTCACCTAGAGCTGTCAGCTCCTGTCACTTAGATGCCTCTGATCTATAACCAGACTTAATTGCAACACTGAGTGTTGACAATGTGTCCCAGTAATCCCCTGGTATATATACAATGTGAATCTTTGAATTTAATTTTTGTCTTTCATCATGATGCTTAGCCCAATTAAAATGGAGGATTTAATTTAAGCCTATTTAACTTCATTAACTTGGATAGCATTATCAAAGTTTTAATCTAGGCACACTGGTTCAGTGAACTATGGACTATAGTTTTTGTTAGCTGTCATGAAATAAATAATGCTATACTTGTAACTGTACTTGATAAATGGATAATGTTTTTATGCACTGTGTCGCAGTTACCAGTTCATAATTTACACTGTTATTGGCAGATATTGTCCAAATGTACCTGTTTAGTTAGTAGAATATTTTATTTTGCTTTGGATCTAACCAGGGCTCTATATTCTATTTGATTTATAGATATACCATGTATTTGAGCCGAGTTTCTTACCATGTTAGCCAATGACTCAATAACCAAAGCAAAAAGCAGGGGTGACAACGAGCACCTCTGCCTAGTACCTCTTGTAAGCTGAAAGTCCTGTGAACAGAGCCCATTCAAAGCTATTTGTGCCTTAGGTGAGGCATATAAAGTATCTATTATTTTCTTGAATTTCAGTCCAAAGTCCATTTTTGCTATCACCTATTTTAAAAAGAGAGGTTCCACTCGGTCAAATATAAAGTATCTATTATTTTCTTAAATTTTGTTCCATTTCTGCTATCACCTGTTTTAAAAAGAGAAGTTCCACTCGGTCAAAGGTCTTTTCGATATCGAGGGCCAATAAACAATTGTCTGTTAAATGTGATTTGCCATAATGTATTATATTAATAGTTTTCCTAATATTATCACTAATATCCCTTTTAGGTATGAAACCAGTTTGATTTAAATGGATATATTGATCTATTATTTGATTGAGTCTTGAGGTAATAACAGTAGTGAAAATTTTATAATCACTATTTAAGAGTGAAATTGGCTTATATGATTTAGTACTTTGAGGATCTCTCTCTTTCTTATGCAAAAGTATAATCTTTGCCTCATCCCATGTAGATGGTTTAATTCCTTGTTCTAATACTAGGTTACAAAGTTTAGTTAGTGGTGTAACTAAGAGATGCTTATATTTCTTATAAAATTCGGCAGGAAGGCCGTCTCTACCAGAACATTTATTTATTTTTAAATGTGAAATTGCGGCCAATACCTCCTTTTCAGAGATTGGCTCTTCCATAAAATCTTTATGGGTCTGAGTAAATTGCTTAACTAAGTGATTTTTCGTAAGGTAATCCAGTATATCTGAACCTACAGGTTCATCTGATTTGTATAAGTTCTTATAGTAGTCTAAAAATGTCTCCATAATTCCCATTGGAGTAAATTCTATATTTCCATCTATTTTCTTAATAGAAGTAATAGTTTTTTTTGCTTGCTGTTCTTTTATTTTCCATGCCAGAAGTTTTAGTGATCTAGGATGTCTATACCAGTACTTTTGTTTAAGGTACATTATATTTTTCTGAATTTGCATTGTTTCAAATGCCTCACGTTTTTTACGTTCTATAAGAAGATGCTGATAGTTTTTCTTAGACCCTGTAGCTTTATGTTTATCTTCTAATATTTTAATTTTATCTAATATTTCCTGTTTTATAATGTTTCTATTTTTGTTATAAAATGAAGTTACTGAAATAAATTTGCCACAGATTACAGCTTTCATAGCATCCCAGATTAAACCTTCTGAAACTTCACTTGAAGAGTTCAATCTAAAGTATTCTTGCATCTCTTTATCAATTTGATCAACCAGAGGTTGATGGAATAAAAACCTTGTATTTAAAGACCATGTTCTTATGCTTTGCCAGTGTTTGACAAGGGTTTAAATTCTGAAAGTGGTAGTGTTGGGAAGTTATGTTTGTATGACACATAGGGAAAGTATATAGATTTGTGCTGCCTAGATGTGAATAATGTTTTCTAGGTGGTTGGAAAGCATGCACTTTGAAGTTCAGGCTTTGGGATATGCCAGCCATCAGCTGCTACAGGTCTATATCCAACCAAACAGTTGTTCCAACAGAATGACATTTCCATTTACAGAAGAGAGGGCAGCAGTTTCTGCCAAGCTCCCCAGTCCCACTGAAGACCCCCCCCATTTTATCCTCTGTGCCATTCCTGAGGGACCACTGACTCCCAGAAACAAAAATTGGTGAGACACAGTGGGCTACAGCAGATGGAAGAAGCAGGAAAGGCTCACTCAACAAAGTCCACAGATGATTGGATACAGTGCTGAAGCTTGTAAATGCCAGTTGTTCTTCCTCCACCATGAAGAAAAAGCTGTCCACAAATTACCAGCTTTCAGCATCCAAACAAAGTTCCAGATGGTTTTGTGTAGATGGCACATGGGATGGCATACACTTTTATTTGTTTAGGATTCCTCATAAGTTTCTCATTTAGTCAGGCTTCCCTATATGTAATTTTAAAAATTTGAATAATCAGATTTGGTAAGTGTAAAATATGGAGATAAGAAGGAAGATACAACATATGCTGGTTAATTTATACATATCAAGATCCAACTACCATGCCCCACCCGCCCCTCCAGGGGCTTGCCTCATTCTGCCATTGCCTTTGTGGGGTTTGGGAGTGTCAGGAGGTCTCAGAATGTGAGGGGAGGGGGTTCTGTCACCACCAACCTCCTTCTCCCTACTGGGTCCCTTCTCCAAAGGACCTTTGGGTCAACCAGCTTATTTTCCCTCCCCGACCTCTACCAGTCTGCTCTCTTTTATCTCCCTGCTGCCCTCTATGCCCCACCTCCCCTCTCTTCCTCCGGTTGCTTGCCCCTGCCCATCAAGGCCGGCCCACCTTTCACGTTTTGCCTGACCCCTGCCCTAGGATGCTGGTGGCAAGCCTGCCCTATGGGGATTAGAAACAAGACAGGCTTTGGTGTGAATAGAATTAAGAAAAAAGGAACTCACCGAAGAGAACACTATTCTGTAACTTTTACACACTTGGTATTATTTTAAAATAATGTTTAGAATGCATTTTTTTTGTTCTGAACAACATTCATCCTTGTATACAATATATTTCATAATTATAAACAAAGACAATAGATAATGGTGTGAATGCAATACACAGTTGTTCATATAACTGAAGGCACGGTTGCAGTTGTGGCTTCTATGATCTATATATTTTGCATGTGTGGTGTAACATGGTAGTGTTACAGAGGTGTGGCAGCATTATCATATGTGGATTTGCTCTTTCCACATATGGCTAACATATGCTCAATGATTGGTAGATGTCAGAAGTGTCACCCCAGTCTGAAGTGAGGTTGCTCGCCTCTGCTATGCTCTCAGTTTTTTAATGTAATAAAGCCCCCCCATTTCTCTTCTGACAGAGCATAACTGATATCCTAAGGCTATGCTGGTGTGACATCTGTATAGCAGGGTCTGGGACTGGGTTGCAAACCTCTCCCATTGAAATCAATGGATTTTAAAAGTATTTAACTTGACTGGGTGATACCCATTCTGATTATAAAGGTGGGTTGGGCTACTGACTCATGCTTCTTTAGCAGCCTGCTTTCATGTCACAATCTGCCATGACAGAAGTTTAAAAACTCTGTACAGCACACCTGGGCAACTGGGCAACAAGAATCATATTCTGACCACCTCAGCTAATCAGCAGACGCCTCGAAGCATGAGATTTGATTTCTCTGTGAAAGGGTTTTTTGCTTGGTTCTTGGCACTATCAGAGGTTTAGATATCAGAGGACCAAAAACTGTTGGAATGGCAAGTTTGATTTAGTAGCTGTTTATACTGAGGCAAATAGCTACAGAAGATGGTCCGCCACAATATACACTGTCCTCCGAGATGGTTGAGTCTCTCCTGCCATTGATCGCTATCATTCTCTGATACCTAATCATTTTAATGAATATATTCTCACTTCTGCTTCCCCTGAAGCAAATAAATATTAGGATGGATCTTCATGGGACAGTTTGTCATTTGCTCCATTATCAGAGTGTGTCTGTAGAGGAACAAGTTGCACTAGATTAACAGGGATCAAGCTTGATGCTTAAAAGACAATGCCTTCCTCACCCTCTAAGACTACTGAGACTGTAATCTAAACAGAAAATGCACATGTTCATAAGGGCTTATATTAATATTCTGTAATTAAATGGGAAATATTCCCCTGTAATACTCCATATATGTGTCATTATTTTGAGCCACAATACAAACATCTTGGCTACTTTCTTTCTCTCCTACTCTCCTATTGGACACCTGTGAATGATAGTCAGTCTGCAGAATCTTGCTTCTTCTCTGTTCACCCCCATTTCCCACTGCTTCTGTACCCTGAAAATTTGTTCTGTACAATTATACTCAGCTCTGCTTTTCTGTGTTGCTCTTGTCCCAAGACTTTTTGCTCCTACCCACGTTTTGTATTAGACCCCGACTTGGCTCACATTCTCCTTCTTAGGACCAAAGTACAATCATATGCAAGATATCGATCAAAAGCCTAGGAACTGGATTTGTATTGTAGAATTGGCTTGGGAGTTTTGTAGTTGAAAAAAGGTATTCTCTCCTCCTGCCTTTCCAAACTAGCTTTCGGAACCCTGCAGCAGGATCAAGTGGAGAATGTGTGGGTAAGAAAAGGGCCGAACACCCCTTCTCTTCCATTGCTTCTGTGCTCCAGACAGCAGAGAGAATTTTCTACTTCCAGCCTGGTGAAACTTCCTAGATGTCATTAAAATTATGTTTGAATTGATTTTGGCCTAATAACACTTCAGATGTATGCTTTGGGTGAGCAGGAGTAGAAATTTTGTGTGTGG